>NW_027138713.1:0-37134 GCF_035084215.1 Heptranchias perlo
TCTGGGCCTCCCCTGCATATTACAGGCCGATCTGGGACTCTCCTGAATATTACAGACTGGTCTGGGCCTCCCCTGAATATTACAGACCGGTCTGGGCCTCCGCTTAATATTACAGATTAGTCTAGACATCCCGTGTATATTACAGACTGGCCTGGGCCTCCCATGTTTATTACAGACAGGTCTGGGCCTCTCCTGTATATTACAGACTGGTCTGAGCCTTTCCTCTATATTACAGACTAGTCTGGGTCCCTCCTGTATATTACAGACTAGTCTGTAATATACAGCCTCTCCTGTGTATTACAGATTGGCCTCTCCTGTGTATTACAGATTGGCCTCTCCTGTGTATTACAGATTGGTTTGGGCCTACCCTGAATATTAGAGACTGGTCTGGACCTCTACTGTATATTTCAGACTGGTCTAGGCATCCCGTGTATATTACAGGCTGGGCCGGGCCTCCTCTGTATATTACAGACTGGTCTGGGCCTCCTCTATATATTACAGGCCGCTCTGGGCTTCCTCTGTATATTACAGGCCGGCATGGCCCTCCTCTGTATATAACAGACTGGTCTGGGCCTCCTCTGTATATTACAGGCCGTTCTGGGCCTTCTCTATATATTACAGGCCGCTCTGGGACTCCTCTGTATATTACAGGCTGATCTGGGCCTCCCCTGAATATTACAGATTGGTCTGGCCCTCCCCTGAATATTACAGTTTAGTCCAGGCATCCCGTGTATATTACAGGCTGCTCTGGGCTTCCTCTGTATATTACAGGCTGGTCTCGGGTTCCTCCGTATATTAGAGGCCTCTCTGAGCCTCCTCTCTAAATTACAGACCACTCTGGGCCTCCTTATATTACAGGCCGCTCTGGGCCTCCTCTAAATATTACAGGCTGCTCTGGGCCTCTCTATATATTACAGGCTGCTCTGGGCCTCTTCTGTATATTACAGGCTGCTCTGGGCCTCCTCTGTATATTACAGGCCGCTCTGGGCCTCCTCTGTATATCACAGGCCACTCTGGGCCTCCTCTGTGTATCACAGGTCGCTCTGGGCCTCCTCTGTGTATCACAGGTCGCTCTGGGCCTCCTCTGTATATCACAGGCCGCTCTGGGCCTCCTCTGTGTATTACAGGCCGCTCTGGGCTTCCTCAGTATATCACAGGCCGCTCTGGGCCTCCTCCATACATTACAGGCTGTTTTGGGCCTCCTCTGTATATTACAGGCTGCTCTGGGCCTCCTCTGTATATTACAGGCTGCTCTGGGCCTCCTCTGTATATTACAGGCTGCTCTGGGCCTCCTCTGTGTATTACATGCTGTTCTGGGCCTCCTCTGTATATTACAGACCACTCTGGGCCTCCTTATATTACAGGCTGCTCTGGGCCTCCTCTAAATATTACAGGCTGCTCTGGGCCTCTCTATATATTACAGGCTGCTCTGGGCCTCTTCTGTATATTACAGGCTGTTCTGGGCCTCCTCTGTATATTACAGGCTGCTCTGGGCCTCTCTATATATTACAGGCTGCTCTGGGCCTCTTCTGTATATTACAGGCTGTTCTGGGCCTCCTCTGTATATTACAGACCACTCTGGGCCTCCTTATATTACAGGCTGCTCTGGGCCTCCTCTAAATATTACAGGCTGCTCTGGGCCTCTCTATATATTACAGGCTGCTCTGGGCCTCTTCTGTATATTACAGGCTGTTCTGGGCCTCCTCTGTATATTACAGGCCACTCTGGGCCTCCTCTGTGTATCACAGGTCGCTCTGGGCCTCCTCTGTGTATCACAGGTCGCTCTGGGCCTCCTCTGTGTATCACAGGCCGCTCTGGGCCTCCTCTGTGTATTACAGGCCGCTCTGGGACCAGCCATGTCTCCGTAATCGCAACTATATCATAACCGTTAATACCTATCTGCGCTGGTCTCGGGCTCCTCCGTATATTAGAGGCCTCTCTGAGCCTCCTCTCTAAATTATAGACCACTCTGGGCCTCCTCCTTATATTACAGGCTGCTCTGGGTCTATTCTGTATATGACAGGCCGCTCTGGGCCTCCATATATTACAGGCCGCTCTGGGCCTCCTCTAAATATTACAGGATGCTCTGGGCCTCTCTATATATTACAGGCTGCTCTGGGCCTCTTCTGCATATTACAGGCTGCTCTGGGCCTCCTCTGTATATTACAGGCTGCTCTGGGCCTCCTCTGTGCATTACAGGCTGCTCTGGGCTTCCTCCGTATATCACAGGCCGCTCTGGGCCTCCTCTGTATTACAGGCCGCTCTGGGCTTCCTCAGTATATCACAGGCCGCTCTGGGCCTCCTCCATACATTACAGGCTGTTTTGGGCCTCCTCTGTATATTACAGGCTGCTCTGGGCCTCCTCTGTATATTACAGGCTGCTCTGGGCCTCCTCTGTATATTACAGGCTGCTCTGGGCCTCCTCTCTGTATTACATGCTGTTCTGGGCCTCCTCTGTATATTACAGGCTGTTCTGGGCCTCCTCTGTGTATTACAGGCTGTTCTGGGCCTCCTCTGTGTATTACAGGCTGTTCTGGGCCTCCTCTGTATATTACAGGCTGTTCTGGGCCTCCTCTGTATATTACAGGCTGCTCTGGGCCTCCACTGTATATTACAGGCTGTTCTGGGCCTCCTCTGTATATTACAGGCTGTTCTGGGCCTCCTCTGTATATTACAGGCTGTTCTGGGCCTCCTCTGTATATTACAGGCTGTTCTGGGCCTCCTCTGTATATTACAGGCTGTTCTGGGCCTCCTCTGTATATTACAGGCTGCTCTGGGCCTCCTCTGTATATTACAGGCTGTTCTGGGCCTCCTCTGTATATTACAGGCTGCTCTGGGCCTCCTCTGTATATTACAGGCTGTTCTGGGCCTCCTCTGTATATTACAGGCTGTTCTGGGCCTCCTCTGTATATTACAGGCTGTTCAGGGCCTCCTCTGTATATTACAGGCTGTTCAGGGCCTCCTCTGTATATTACAGGCTGTTCCGGGCCTCCTCTGTATATTACAGGCTGTTCCGGGCCTCCTCTGTGTATTACAGGCTGTTCCGGGCCTCCTCTGTGTATTACAGGCTGTTCCGTGCCTCCTCTGTGTATTACAGGCTGTTCTGTGCCTCCTCTGTGTATTACTGGCTGTTCTGTGCCTCCTCTGTATATTACAGGCTGTTCTGGGCCTCCTCTGTATATTACAGGCTGTTCTGGGCCTCCTCTGTATATTACAGGCTGTTCTGGGCCTCCTCTGTATATTACAGGCTGTTCTGGGCCTCCTCTGTATATTACAGGCTGTTCTGCGCCTCCTCTGTATATTACAGGCTGTTCCGGGCCTCCTCTGTATATTACAGGCTGTTCCGGGCCTCCTCTGTATATTACAGGCTGTTCTGGGCCTCCTCTGTATATTACAGGCTGTTCCAGGCCTCCTCTGTATATTACAGGCTGTTATGGGCCTCCTCTGTATATTACAGGCTGCTCTGGGCCTCCTCTGTATATTACAGGCTGCTCTGGGCCTCCTCTGTATATTACAGGCTGTTCTGGGCCTCCTCTGTATATTACAGGCTGTTCTGGGCCTCCTCTGTATATTACAGGCTGTTCTGGGCCTCCTCTGTATATTACAGGCTGCTCTGGGCCTCCTCTGTATATTACAGGCTGTTCTGGGCCTCCTCTGTATATTACAGGCTGCTCTGGGCCTCCTCTGTATATTACAGGCTGTTCTGGGCCTCCTCTGTATATTACAGGCTGCTCTGGGCCTCCTCTGTATATTACAGGCTGTTCTGGGCCTCCTCTGTATATTACAGGCTGCTCTGGGCCTCCTCTGTATATTACAGGCTGCTCTGGGCCTCCTCTGTATATTACAGGCTGCTCTGGGCCTCCTCTGTATATTACAGGCTGTTCTGGGCCTCCTCTGTATATTACAGGCTGTTCTGGGCCTCCTCTGTATATTACAGGCTGTTCTGGGCCTCCTCTGTATATTACAGGCTGTTCTGGGCCTCCTCTGTATATTACAGGCTGTTCTGGGCCTCCTCTGTATATTACAGGCTGTTCTGGGCCTCCTCAGTATATTACAGGCTGTTCTGGGCCTCCTCTGTATATTACAGGCTGTTCTGGGCCTCCTCTGTATATTACAGGCTGTTCTGGACCTCCTCTGTATATTACAGGCTGTTCTGGGCCTCCTCTGTATATTACAGGCTGCTCTGGGCCTCCTCTGTATATTACAGGCTGTTCTGGGCCTCCTCTGTATATTACAGGCTGCTCTCGGCCTCCTCTGTATATTACAGGCTGTTCTGGGCCTCCTCTGTATATTACAGGCTGCTCTGGGCCTCCTCTGTATATTACAGGCTGTTCTGGGCCTCCTCTGTATATTACAGGCTGCTCTGGGCCTCCTCTGTATATTACAGGCTGCTCTGGGCCTCCTCTGTATATTACAGGCTGCTCTGGGCCTCCTCTGTATATTACAGGCTGCTCTGGGCCTCCTCTGTATATTACAGGCTGTTCTGGGCCTCCTCTGTATATTACAGGCTGTTCTGGGCCTCCTCTGTATATTACAGGCTGTTCTGGGCCTCCTCTGTATATTACAGGCTGCTCTGGGCCTCCTCTGTATATTACAGGCTGCTCTGGGCCTCCTCTGTATATTACAGGCTGCTCTGGGCCTCCTCTGTATATTACAGGCTGCTCTGGGCCTCCTCTGTATATTACAGGCTGCTCTGGGCCTCCTCTGTATATTACAGGCTGCTCTGGGCCTCCTCTGTATATTACAGGCTGCTCTGGGCCTCCTCTGTATATTACAGGCTGTTCTGGGCCTCCTCTGTATATTACAGGCTGCTCTGGGCCTCCTCTGTATATTACAGGCTGCTCTGGGCCTCCTCTGTATATTACAGGCTGCTCTGGGCCTCCTCTGTATATTACAGGCTGTTCTGGGCCTCCTCTGTATATTACAGGCTGTTCTGGGCCTCCTCTGTATATTACAGGCTGTTCTGGGCCTCCTCTGTATATTACAGGCTGTTCTGGGCCTCCTCTGTATATTACAGGCTGCTCTGGGCCTCCTCTGTATATTACAGGCTGCTCTGGGCCTCCTCTGTATATTACAGGCTGCTCTGGGCCTCCTCTGTATATTACAGGCTGCTCTGGGCCTCCTCTGTATATTACAGGCTGCTCTGGGCCTCCTCTGTATATTACAGGCTGCTCTGGGCCTCCTCTGTATATTACAGGCTGCTCTGGGCCTCCTCTGTATATTACAGGCTGTTCTGGGCCTCCTCTGTATATTACAGGCTGCTCTGGGCCTCCTCTGTATATTACAGGCTGCTCTGGGCCTCCTCTGTATATTACAGGCTGCTCTGGGCCTCCTCTGTATATTACAGGCTGCTCTGGGCCTCCTCTGTATATTACAGGCTGCTCTGGGCCTCCTCTGTATATTACAGGCTGCTCTGGGCCTCCTCTGTATATTACAGGCTGCTCTGGGCCTCCTCTGTATATTACAGGCTGCTCTGGGCCTCCTCTGTATATTACAGGCTGTTCTGGGCCTCCTCTGTATATTACAGGCTGCTCTGGGCCTCCTCTGTATATTACAGGCTGCTCTGGGCCTCCTCTGTATATTACAGGCTGCTCTGGGCCTCCTCTGTATATTACAGGCTGCTCTGGGCCTCCTCTGTATATTGAACAATTGTATCTTTCTTTAGGTCACCGTAACAACATCCATTGTTTGGCCAAAGCCATCAACCAGATCGCGGCCGCACTCTACACCGTTCACAATCAGAATATTCAGGAGCACCTCAAGGAGTTCCTGTCGGTAAGTGAGGCGCTGCTCTTGAGATCGTTGTGATGTGGCAAACTATCATTGGATCAAAAGGCTTGGCATCTGTATACCACAGACAGTATCACAGACAAGACCAATCCTACAGGGACACGGAGAGAGGGGACACGGGGAGAGGGGGGACACGGGGAGAGGACATGGAGAGAGGGGACACGGAGAGAGGGGACACGGAGAGAGGGGACACGGAGAGAGGGGACACGGAGAGAGGGGACACGGAGAGAGGGGACACACGGAGAGGGGAAACGGAGAGAGGGGACACACAGAGAGACAGATACAGATACAAAGACGCAGACACAAATACATAGACACTGATACACAGATACAGATACACAAATACTGAAACACAGACACAGATACAGAGACACAGATACAGAGACACAGATACAGAGACACAGATACAGAGACACAGATACAGAGACACAGATACAGAGACACAGATACAAAGACGCAGACACAAATACATAGACACTGATACACAGATACAGATACACAAATACTGAAACACAGACACAGATACAGAGACACAGATACAGAGACACAGATACAGAGACACAGATACAGAGACACAGATACAGAGACACAGATACAGAGAGACAGATACAGAGAGACAGATACAGAGAGACAGATACAGAGAGACAGATACAGAGAGACAGATACAGAGAGACAGATACAGAGAGACAGATACAGATACAGATACAAAGACGCAGACACAAATACACAGACACTGATACACAGATACAGATACAGAGACACAGATACAGAGACACAGATACAGAGACACAGATACAGAGACACAGATACAGAGACACAGATACAGAGACACAGATACAGAGACACAGATACAGAGACACAGATACAGATACAAAGACGCAGACACAAATACACAGACACTGATACACAGATACAGATACACAAATACTGAAACACAGATACAGATACACAGATATACAGATATACAGATATACAGATACACAGATATACAGATACACAGACACTAACACAGATACAGAGACACAGACACAGACACAGATACAGAGACACAGACACAGATATACAGATACACAGATATACAGATACACAGATATACAGATATACAGATGCACAGATATACAGATGCACAGATATACAGATACACAGATATACAGATATACAGATGCACAGATATACAGATGCACAGATATACAGATACACAGATATACAGATACACAGATATACAGATGCACAGATATACAGATACACAGATATACAGATGCACAGATATACAGATGCACAGATATACAGATGCACAGATATACAGATACACAGATATACAGATGCACAGATATACAGATACACAGATATACAGATACACAGATATACAGATGCACAGATATACAGATACACAGATATACAGATGCACAGATATACAGATGCACAGATATACAGATGCACAGATATACAGATGCACAGATATACAGATACACAGATATACAGATGCACAGATATACAGATACACAGATACAGATACACAGACACTAACACAGATACAGAGACACAGATACAGAGACACAGATACAGAGACACAGATACAGAGACACAGATACAGAGACACAGATACAGATATACGGATACAGATACACAGACATTAACACAGACACAGAGACACAGATACATAGACGCAGATACAGACGCAGATACGCAGATACGCAGACGCAGATACGCAGATGCAGATACGCAGACGCAGATACGCAGACGCAGATACGCAGACGCAGATACGCAGACGCAGATACGCAGACGCAGATACGCAGATACGCAGACACAGATACGCAGACACAGATACGCAGACACAGATACGCAGACACAGATACGCAGACACAGATACGCAGACACAGATACGCAGACACAGATACGCAGACACAGATACGCAGACACAGATACGCAGACACAGATACGCAGACACAGATACGCAGACACAGATACGCAGACACAGATACGCAGACACAGATACGCAGACACAGATACGCAGACACAGATACGCAGACACAGATACGCAGACACAGATACGCAGACACAGATACGCAGACACAGATACGCAGACACAGATACGCAGACACAGATACGCAGACACAGATACGCAGACACAGATACGCAGACACAGATACGCAGACACAGATACGCAGACACAGATACGCAGACACAGATACGCAGACACAGATACGCAGACACAGATACGCAGACACAGATACGCAGACACAGATACGCAGACACAGATACGCAGACACAGATACGCAGACACAGATACGCAGACACAGATACGCAGACACAGATACGCAGACACAGATACGCAGACACAGATACGCAGACACAGATACGCAGACACAGATACGCAGACACAGATACGCAGACACAGATACGCAGACACAGATACGCAGACACAGATACGCAGACACAGATACGCAGACACAGATACGCAGACACAGATACGCAGACACAGATACGCAGACACAGATACGCAGACACAGATACGCAGACACAGATACGCAGACACAGATACGCAGACACAGATACAGACACAGATACAGACACCGATAGAGAAACAGAGAGACTGACATAGAGACAGACATACAGACACAGGTACAGATACAGATACACAAGCACAGACCCAGACGAGATAGAGAGGGGGATAAAAAAGGAGTGGGGGGTGGCAATATTGGTTAAAGAAACAATTACAGCTGTGAGGAGGGATTATATGTGAGAATGATCATCAAATGAGGCCATATGGGTTGAGCTAAAGAACAAAAGAGGGGCAGTCACACTGCTGCGAGTGTACTGTAGACCCCCGAACAGTCAGAGGGAGATAGAGGAGCAAATATGTAGGCAAATTTCTGAGAAGTGCAAAAACAATAGGACAGTAATAGTAGGGGATTTCAACTACCCTAATATTAACTGGGATACAATCAGTGTGAAGGGTATAGAGGGCGCAGAATTCTTAAATTGCATTCAGGAGAACTTTTTTAGCCAGTACGTAGCAAGCCCAACAAGAGAGGGGTCAGTTCTGGATTTAGCTTTAGGGAATGAGGCTGGGCAGGTGGAAGGAGAATCAGTGGGGGAGCATGTAGGTGTAGTGATCATAATACAGTTGGATTTAATATAGCTGGTTTGCTGTTGCATAGAGCTGGCGTGGACTCGATGGGCCGAATGGCCGCCTTCCATTCTGTTACCCTACTATGATTCTATGATTCTAGTTATGGAAAAGGACAAAGACAGATCAGGAGTTAAAGTTCTCAATTGGGGAAAGGCCAATTTTACTAAACTGAGAAGTGATTCAGCAAAAGTGGACTGGAAACAGCTACTGGAAGGTAAATCAGTGTCGGAGCAGTGGGAGACATTCAAGGGGGAGATAGTGAGGATTCAGAGTCCCACAAAGAAAAAGGGTGGAACTGCCAACTCAAGAGGCCCCTGGATAACAAGGAGCATAGAGGGTAAGATAAGGCAGAAAAGAGATGCTTATGTCAGACACTGAGAGCTCTATACTGCAGAAAGCCTAGAGAAGTACAGAAAGTGCAGGGGTGAAATTAAAAATGAAATTAGGAAAGCAAAGAGAGGGCATGAAAAAATACTGGCAAGTAAAATCAAGGAAAACCCCAAAATGTTTTATAAACCCATTAAGAGCAAGAGGATAATTAAGAAAGAGTAGGGCCTATTAGAGACCAAAAAGGTGACCTGTGTGAGGATGTGGGAATGGTTCTTAACTTTGTGTCTGTCTTCACAAAGAAGGGGGATGATACTGGGATTGTAGTTAAGGAGGAGGAGTGTGAAATATTGGATGAGATAAACACAGTGAGAGAGGAAGTATTAAGGGGATTAGCATCTTTGAAAGTGGATAAATCGCCAGGGCCGGATGAAATGTATCCCAGGCTGTTAATAGAAGCCAGGGAGGGAATAGCAGAGGCTCTGACCATCATTTTTCGATCCTCCCTGGATGCAGGCGTAGTGCCGGAGGACTGGAGGACTGAGGAGAGATTTTTTCATCCAGAGGGTGGTGGGGGTCTGGAACTCACTGCCTGAGAGGGTGGGAGAGGCAGAAACCCTCAACTCATTTTTAAAAGTATCTGGATGAGCACCTGAAGAGCGGTGACCCACAGGGCAACAGACCAAGTGCTGGTAATTGGGATAAAGCTGAATAGCTCTATTTTGACCGGCACAGACACGATGGGCTGAATGGCCTCCTTCTGTGCTGTCAATTTTTCTATGTTTCGATATTTCTATGAGATACACTGGCACAGACACAGAGACACGGACAGACACAGAGAGAGACACAGATATAGATACAGAGACAGAGAGATGGAGACAGAGGATCAGACACTGACAGACGGACACTGAAAGGCAGACACCTTCGGGCAGAGGACAATTGGAGGCAGACGCAGGCTGATTAACATCGCACACAGAGATACTCAGGCCTGTGGTTTATGACGGTGATCTCCCTGTGGTTTATGACGGTGATCTCCCCCTGGAGTTTATGACGGTGATCTCACCCTGTGGTTTATGACGGTGATCTCCCCCTGGAGTTTATGACGGTGATCTCCCCCTGTGGTTTATGACGGTGATCTCTCCCTGTGGTTTATGACGGTGATCTCACCCTGTGGTTTATGACGGTGATCTCCCCCTGTGGTTTATGACGGTGATCTCCCCCTGTGGTTTATGACGGTGATCTCTCCCTGTGGTTTATGACGGTGATCTCACCCTGTGGTTTATGACGGTGATCTCCCCCTGTGGTTTATGACGGTGATCTCCCCCTGTGGTTTATGACGGTGATCTCCCCCTGCGGTTTATGACGGTGATCTCCCCCTGCGGTTTTTGACGGTGATCTCCACCTGCGGTTTATGACTGTGATCTCCCCCTGCGGTTTATGACGGTGATCTCCCCCTGCGGTTTATGACGGTGATCTCCCCCTGCGGTTTTTGACGGTGATCTCCACCTGCGGTTTATGACTGTGATCTCCCCCTGCGGTTTATGACGGTGATCTCCCCCTGCGGTTTGTGACGGTGATCTCCCCCTGCGGTTTGTGACGGTGATCTCCCCCTGCGGTTTATGACGGTGATCTCCTCCTGCGGTTTATGACGGTGATCTCCCCCTGCGGATTATGACGGTGATCTCCCCCTGGGGTTTATGACGGTGATCTCCCCAAGTGGTTTATGACGGTGATCTCTCCCTGTGGTTTATGACGGTGATCTCCCCCTGCGGTTTATGACGGTGATCTCCCCCTGTGGTTTATGACGGTGATCTCCCCCTGCGGTTTATGACGGTGATCTCCCCCTGCGGTTTATGACGGTGATCTCCCGCTGTGGTTTATGACGGTGATCTCTCCCTGTGGTTTATGACGGTGATCTCCCTGCGGTTTATGAGGGTGATCTCCCCATGTGATCGATAATGGTGATCTCCTGCTGTGGTTTATGACAGTGATGTCCCCCTGTGATCTATAATGGTGATCTCCCCCTGTGATCTATAATGGTGATCTCCCGCTGTGGTTTATGACGGTGATCTCCCCCTGCGGTTTATGACGGTGATCTCCCGCTGTGGTTTATGACGGTGATCTCGCCCTGCGGTTTATGACGGTGATCTCCCGCTGTGGTTTATGACGGTGATCTCCCCCTGGGGTTTATGACGGTGATCTCCCGCTGTGGTTTATGACGGTGATCTCCCGCTGAGGTTTATGACGGTGATCTCACCCTGCGGTTCATGACGGTGATCTCCCCCTGCGGTTTATGACGGTGATCTCCCCTGCGGTTTATGACGGTGATCTCCCCCTGCGGTTTATGATGGTGATCTCCCCCTGGAGTTTATGACGGTGATCTCCCCCTGCGGTTTATGACGGTGATCTCCCGCTGTGGTTTATGACGGTGATCTCCCCCTGCGGTTTATGACGGTGATCTCCCCCTGCGGTTTATGACGGTGATCTCCCCCTGCGGTTTATGACGGTGATCTCCCCCTGCGGATTATGACGGTGATCTCCCCCTGCGGATTATGACGGTGATCTCCCCCTGGAGTTTATGACGGTGATCTCCCCCTGCGGATTATGACGGTGATCTCCCCATGTGATCTATAATGGTGATCTCACCCTGTGATCGATAATGGTGATCTCCTGCTGTGGTTTATGACGGTGATCTCCCCCTGCGGTTTATGACGGTGATCTCCCGCTGTGGTTTATGACGGTGATCTCGCCCTGCGGTTTATGACGGTGATCTCCCGCTGTGGTTTATGACGGTGATCTCCCCCTGGGGTTTATGACGGTGATCTCCCGCTGTGGTTTATGACGGTGATCTCCCGCTGAGGTTTATGACGGTGATCTCACCCTGCGGTTCATGACGGTGATCTCCCCCTGCGGTTCATGACGGTGATCTCCCCCTGCGGTTTATGACGGTGATCTCCCCTGCGGTTTATGACGGTGATCTCCCCCTGCGGTTTATGATGGTGATCTCCCCCTGGAGTTTATGACGGTGATCTCCCCCTGCGGTTTATGACGGTGATCTCCCGCTGTGGTTTATGACGGTGATCTCCCCCTGCGGTTTATGACGGTGATCTCCCCCTGCGGTTTATGACGGTGATCTCCCCCTGCGGTTTATGACGGTGATCTCCCCCTGCGGATTATGACGGTGATCTCCCCCTGCGGATTATGACGGTGATCTCCCCCTGGAGTTTATGACGGTGATCTCCCCCTGCGGATTATGACGGTGATCTCCCCATGTGATCTATAATGGTGATCTCACCCTGTGATCGATAATGGTGATCTCCTGCTGTGGTTTATGACAGTGATCTCCCCCTGTGATCTATAATGGTGATCTCCCCCTGTGATCTATAATGGTGATCTCCCGCTGTGGTTTATGACGGTGATCTCCCCCTGCGGTTTATGACGGTGATCTCCCCCTGCGGTTTATGACGGTGATCTCCCCCTGCGGTTTATGACGGTGATCTCCCCCTGCGGTTTATGACGGTGATCTCCCCCAGCGGTTTATGACGGTGATCTCCCCCTGTGGTTTATGACGGTGATCTCCCGCTGTGGTTTATGACGGTGATCTCCCCCTGCGGTTTATGACGGTGATCTCCCCCTGCGGTTTATGACGGTGATCTCCCCCTGGGGTTTATGACGGTGATCACCCCCTGGAGTTTATGACGGTGATCTCCCCCTGCGGATTATGACGGTGATCTCCCCCTGCGGATTATGACGGTGATCACCCCCTGCGGTTTATGACGGTGATCTCCCCCTGCGGTTTATGACGGTGATCTCCCCCTGTGGTTTTTGACGGTGATCTCCCCCTGTGGTTTTTGACGGTGATCTCCCCCTGCGGTTTATGACTGTGATCTCCCCCTGCGGTTTATGAGGGTGATCTCCCGCTGCGGTTTATGACGGTGATCTCACGCTGCGGTTTATGACGGTGATCTCCCCCTGTGATCTATAATGGTGATCTCCCGCTGCGGTTTATGACGGTGATCTCCCCCTGGAGTTTATGATGGTGATCTCCCCCTGCGGTTTATGACGGTGATCTCCCCCTGCGGTTTATGACGGTGATCTCCCCCTGCGGTTTATGACGGTGATCTCCCCCTGCGGTTTATGACCGTGATCTCCCCCTGGGGTTTATGACGGTGATCTCTCCCTGCGGTTTATGACGGTGATCTCCCCCTTGCGGTTTATGACCGTGATCTCCCCCTGGGGTTTATGACGGTGATCTCTCCCTGCGGTTTATGACGGTGATCTCACCCTGCGGTTTATGACGGTGATCTCCCCCTGTGGTTTATGACGGTGATCTCCCCCTGTGGTTTATGACGGTGATCTCCCCCTGCGGTTTATGACGGTGATCTCCCCCTGCGGTTTATGACGGTGATCTCCCCCTGGGGTTTATGACGGTGATCTCCCCCTGCGGTTTATGACGGTGATCTCACCCTGCGGTTTATGACGGTGATCTCACCCTGTGGTTTATGACGGTGATCTCACCCTGCGGTTTATGACGGTGATCTCACCCTGTGGTTTATGACGGTGATCTCCCCCTGCTGTTTATGACGGTGATCTCCCCTGCGGTTTATGACGGTGATCTCCCCCTGCGGTTTATGACGGTGATCTCCCCCTGGAGTTTATGACGGTGATCTCCCCCTGCGGTTTATGACGGTGATCTCCCCGTGCGGTTTATGAGGGTGATCTCCCCCTGCGGTTTATGACGGTATTCTCACCCTGCGGTTTATGACGGTGATCTCCCCCTGTGATCTATAATGGTGATCTCCCGCTGCGGTTTATGACGGTGATCTCCCCCTGCGGTTTATGACGGTGATCTCCCCCTGCGGTTTATGACGGTGATCTCCCCCTGCGGTTTATGACGGTGATCTCCCGCTGTGGTTTATGACGGTGATCTCCCCCTGCGGTTTATGACGGTGATCTCCCCCTGGAGTTTATGACGGTGATCTCCCCCTGCGGTTTATGATGGTGATCTCCCCCTGCGAATTATGACGGTGATCTCCCCATGTGATCGATAATGGTGATCTCCTGCTGTGGTTTATGACAGTGATCTCACCCTGTGATCGATAATGGTGATCTCCCCCTGTGATCTATAATGGTGATCTCCCGCTGTGGTTTATGACGGTGATCTCCCCTTGTGGTTTATGACGGTGATCTCCCCCTGCGGTTTATGACGGTGATCTCCCCCTGCGGTTTATGACGGTGATCTCCCCCTGCGGTTTATGACGGTGATCTCCCCCTGCGGTTTATGACGGTGATCTCCCCCTGTGGTTTATGACGGTGATCTCCCGCTGTGGTTTATGACGGTGATCTCCCCCTGCGGTTTATGACGGTGATCTCCCCCTGGAGTTTATGACGGTGATCTCCCCCTGGAGTTTATGACGGTGATCTCCCCCTGGAGTTTATGACGGTGATCTCCCCCTGTGGTTTATGACGGTGATCTCCCCCTGCGGTTTATGAGGGTGATCTCCCCCTGCGGTTTATGACGGTATTCTCACCCTGCGGTTTATGACGGTGATCTCCCCCTGTGATCTATAATGGTGATCTCCCGCTGCGGTTTATGACGGTGATCTCCCCCTGCGGTTTATGACGGTGATCTCCCGCTGTGGTTTATGACGGTGATCTCCCCCTGCGGTTTATGACGGTGATCTCCCCCTGCGGTTTATGACGGTGATCTCCCCCTGCGGTTTATGACGGTGATCTCCCCCTGCGGATTATGACGGTGATCTCCCCCTGCGGATTATGACGGTGATCTCCCCATGTGATCTATAATGGTGATCTCCTGTTGTGGTTTATGACAGTGATCTCCCCCTGTGATCTATAATGGTGATCTCCCCCTGTGATCTATAATGGTGATCTCCCGCTGTGGTTTATGACGGTGATCTCCGCTTGTGGTTTATGACGGTGATCTCCCCCTGCGGTTTATGACGGTGATCTCCCCCTGCGGTTTATGACGGTGATCTCCCCCTGCGGTTTATGACGGTGATCTCCCCCAGCGGTTTATGACGGTGATCTCCCCCTGTGGTTTATGACGGTGATCTCCCGCTGTGGTTTATGACGGTGATCTCCCCCTGCGGTTTATGACGGTGATCTCCCCCTGCGGTTTATGACGGTGATCTCCCCCTGGGGTTTATGACGGTGATCACCCCCTGGAGTTTATGACGGTGATCTCCCCCTGCGGATTATGACGGTGATCTCTCCCTGCGGTTTATGACGGTGATCACCCCCTGCGGTTTATGACGGTGATCTCCCCCTGCGGTTTATGACGGTGATCTCCCCCTGTGGTTTTTGACGGTGATCTCCCCCTGCGGTTTATGACTGTGATCTCCCCCTGCGGTTTATGAGGGTGATCTCCCGCTGCGGTTTATGACGGTGATCTCCCCCTGCGGTTTATGACGGTGATCTCACCCTGCGGTTTATGACGGTGATCTCCCCCTGTGATCTATAATGGTGATCTCCCGCTGCGGTTTATGACGGTGATCTCCCCCTGGAGTTTATGACGGTGATCTCCCCCTGCGGTTTATGACGGTGATCTCCCCCCTGCGGTTTATGACGGTGATCTCCCCCTGCGGTTTATGACGGTGATCTCCCCCTGCGGTTTATGACGGTGATCTCCCCCTGCGGTTTATGACGGTGATCTCCCCCTGCGGTTTATGACGGTGATCTCCCCCTGCGGTTTATGACCGTGATCTCCCCCTGGGGTTTATGACGGTGATCTCTCCCTGCGGTTTATGACGGTGATCTCCCCCTGCGGTTTATGACCGTGATCTCCCCCTGGGGTTTATGACGGTGATCTCTCCCTGCGGTTTATGACGGTGATCTCACCCTGCGGTTTATGACGGTGATCTCCCCCTGTGGTTTATGACGGTGATCTCCCCCTGTGGTTTATGACGGTGATCTCCCCCTGCGGTTTATGACGGTGATCTCCCCCTGGGGTTTATGACGGTGATCTCCCCCTGCGGTTTATGACGGTGATCTCACCCTGTGGTTTATGACGGTGATCTCACCCTGTGGTTTATGACGGTGATCTCACCCTGTGGTTTATGACGGTGATCTCCCCCTGCTGTTTATGACGGTGATCTCCCCCTGCGGTTTATGACGGTGATCTCCCCCTGCGGTTTATGACGGTGATCTCCCCCTGGAGTTTATGACGGTGATCTCCCCCTGCGGTTTATGACGGTGATCTCCCCGTGCGGTTTATGAGGGTGATCTCCCCCTGCGGTTTATGACGGTGATCTCCCCCTGGAGTTTATGACGGTGATCTCCCCCTGCGGTTTATGACGGTGATCTCCCCCTGCGGTTTATGACGGTGATCTCCCCCTGGAGTTTATGACGGTGATCTCCCCCTGCGGTTTATGACGGTGATCTCCCCGTGCGGTTTATGATGGTGATCTCACCCTGCGGTTTATGACGGTGATCTCCCGCTGTGGTTTATGACGGTGATCTCCCCCTGCGGTTTATGACGGTGATCTCCCCCTGGAGTTTATGACGGTGATCTCCCCCTGCGGTTTATGATGGTGATCTCCCCATGTGATCTATAATGGTGATCTCACCCTGTGATCGATAATGGTGATCTCCTGCTGTGGTTTATGACAGTGATCTCACCCTGTGATCTATAATGGTGATCTCCCCCTGTGATCTATAATGGTGATCTCCCGCTGTGGTTTATGACGGTGATCTCCCCTTGTGGTTAATGACGGTGATCTCCCCCTGCGGTTTATGACGGTGATCTCCCCCTGCGGTTTATGACGGTGATCTCCCCCTGCGGTTTATGACGGTGATCTCCCCCTGTGGTTTATGACGGTGATCTCCCGCTGTGGTTTATGACGGTGATCTCCCCCTGCGGTTTATGACGGTGATCTCCCCCTGTGGTTTATGACGGTGATCTCCCGCTGTGGTTTATGACGGTGATCTCCCCCTGCGGTTTATGACGGTGATCTCCCCCTGTGGTTTATGACGGTGATCTCCCGCTGTGGTTTATGACGGTGATCTCCCCCTGCGGTTTATGACGGTGATCTCCCCCTGGAGTTTATGACGGTGATCTCCCCCTGGAGTTTATGACGGTGATCTCCCCCTGTGGTTTATGACGGTGATCTCCCCCTGCGGTTTATGACGGTGATCTCCCCCTGTGGTTTATGACGGTGATCTCCCGCTGTGGTTTATGACGGTGATCTCCCCCTGCGGTTTATGACGGTGATCTCCCCCTGTGGTTTATGACGGTGATCTCCCGCTGTGGTTTATGACGGTGATCTCCCCCTGCGGTTTATGACGGTGATCTCCCCCTGTGGTTTATGACGGTGATCTCCCGCTGTGGTTTATGACGGTGATCTCCCCCTGCGGTTTATGACGGTGATCTCCCCCTGGAGTTTATGACGGTGATCTCCCCCTGGAGTTTATGACGGTGATCTCCCCCTGTGGTTTATGACGGTGATCTCCCCCTGCGGTTTATGACGGTGATCTCCCCCTGTGGTTTATGACGGTGATCTCCCCCTGTGATCTATAATGGTGATCTCCCGCTGCGGTTTATGACGGTGATCTCCCCCTGCGGTTTATGACGGTGATCTCCCCCTGCGGTTTATGACGGTGATCTCCCCCTGCGGTTTATGACGGTGATCTCCCCCTGCGGTTTATGACGGTGATCTCCCCCTGCGGTTTATGACGGTCATCTCCCCCTGCGGTTTATGACGGTGATCTCCCCCTGTGGTTTATGACGGTGATCTCCCGCTGTGGTTTATGACGGTGATCTCCCCCTGCGGTTTATGACGGTGATCTCCCCTTGCGGTTTATGACGGTGATCTCCCCCTGGGGTTTATGACGGTGATCACCCCCTGGAGTTTATGACGGTGATCTCCCCCTGCGGATTATGACGGTGATCTCTCCCTGTGGTTTATGACGGTGATCACCCCCTGCGGTTTATGACGGTGATCTCCCCCTGCGGTTTATGACGGTGATCTCCCCCTGTGGTTTATGACGGTGATCTCCCCCTGCGGTTTATGACGGTGATCTCCCCCTGCGGTTTATGACGGTGATCTCCCCCTGCGGTTTATGAGGGTGATCTCCCCCTGCGGTTTATGACGGTGATCTCCCCCTGCGGTTTATGACGGTGATCTCACCCTGCGGTTTATGACGGTGATCTCCCCCTGTGATCTATAATGCTGATCTCCCGCTGCGGTTTATGACGGTGATCTCCCACTGGAGTTTATGATGGTGATCTCCCCCTGCGGTTTATGACGGTGATCTCCCCCTGCGGTTTATGACGGTGATCTCCCCCTGCGGTTTATGACGGTGAACTCCCCCTGCGGTTTATGACGGTGATCTCCCCCTGCGGTTTATGACGGTGATCTCCCACTGCGGTTTGTGACGGTGATCTCCCCCTGCGGTTTATGACGGTGATCTCCCCCTGCGGTTTATGACGGTGATCTCCCCCTGCGGTTTATGACGCTGATCTCCCCCTGCGGTTTATGACCGTGATCTCCCCCTGTGGTTTATGACGGTGATCTCTCCCTGCGGTTTATGACGGTGATCTCACCCTGCGGTTTATGACGGTGATCTCCCCCTGTGGTTTATCACGGTGATCTCCCCCTGCGGTTTATGACGGTGATCTCCCCCTGTGGTTTATGACGGTGATCTCCCCCTGCGGTTTATGACGGTGATCTCCCCCTGCGGTTTATGACGGTGATCTCCCCCTGCGGTTTATGACCGTGATCTCCCCTGCGGTTTATGACGGTGATCTCCCCCTGCGGTTTATGACGGTGATCTCCCCCTGGAGTTTATGACGGTGATCTCCCCCTGCGGTTTATGACTGTGATCTCCCCCTGCGGTTTATGAGGGTGATCTCCCCCTGCGGTTTATGACGGTGATCTCCCCTTGCGGTTTATGACGGTGATCTCCCCCTGCGGTTTATGACGGTGATCTCACCCTGCGGTTTATGACGGTGATCTCCCCCTGCGGTTTATGACGGTGATCTCACCCTGCGGTTTATGACGGTGATCTCCCCCTGCGGTTTATGACGGTGATCTCCCCCTGCGGTTTATGACGGTGATCTCCCCCTGCGGTTTATGACGGTGATCTCCCTCTGCGGTTTATGACGGTGATCTCCCCCTGCGGTTTATGACGTTGATCTCCCCCTGCGGTTTATGACGTTGATCTCCCCCTGTGGTTTATGACGGTGATCTCCCCCTGGGGTTTATGACGGTGATCTCTCCCAGCGGTTTATCACGGTGATCTCCCCCTGCGGTTTATGACGGTGATCTCCTCCTGCGGTTTATGACGGTGATCTCCCCCTGCGGTTTATGACGGTGATCTCCCCCTGGGGTTTATGACGGTGATCTCCCCAAGTGGTTTATGACGGTGATCTCCCCCTGCGGTTTATGACGGTTATCTCCCCCTGCGGTTTATGACGGTGATCTCCCGCTGTGGTTTATGACGGTGACCTCTCCCTGTGGTTTATGACGGTGATCTCCCTGCAGTTTATGACGGTGATCTCCCCCTGCGGTTTATGACGGTGATCTCCCCCTGGAGTTTATGACGGTGATCTCCCCCTGCGGTTTATGATGGTGATCTCCCCCTGCGGTTTATGATGGTGATCTCCCCCTGCGGATTATGACAGTGATCTCCCCCTGCGGATTATGACGGTGATCTCCCCATGTGATCTATAATGGTGATCTCACCCTGTGATCGATAATGGTGATCTCCTGCTGTGGTTTATGACAGTGATCTCCCCCTGTGATCTATAATGGTGATCTCCCCCTGTGATCTATAATGGTGATCTCCCGCTGTGGTTTATGACGGTGATCTCCCCTTGTGGTTTATGACGGTGATCTCCCCCTGAGGTTTATGACGGTGATCTCCCCCTGCGGTTTATGACGGTGATCTCCCGCTGTGGTTTATGACGGTGATCTCCCCCTGCGGTTTATGACGGTGATCTCCCCCTGGAGTTTATGACGGTGATCACCCCCTGGAGTTTATGACGGTGATCTCCCCCTGCGGATTATGACGGTGATCTCTCCCTGTGGTTTATGACGGTGATCACCCCCTGCGGTTTATGACGGTGATCTCCCCCTGCGGTTTATGACTGTGATCTCCCCCTGTGGTTTATGACGGTGATCTCCCCCTGCGGTTTATGACGGTGATCTCTCCCTGTGGTTTATGACGGTGATCACCCCCTGCGGTTTATGACGGTGATCTCCCCCTGCGGTTTATGACGGTGATCACCCCCTGCGGTTTATGACGGTGATCTCCCCCTGCGGTTTATGACTGTGATCTCCCCCTGTGGTTTATGACGGTGATCTCCCCCTGCGGTTTATGACTGTGATCTCCCCCTGCGGTTTATGAGGGTGATCTCCCGCTGCGGTTTATGACGGTGATCTCCCCCTGCGGTTTATGACGGTGATCTCACCCTGCGGTTTATGTCGGTGATCTCCCCCTGTGATCTATAATGGTGATCTCCCGCTGCGGTTTATGACGGTGATCTCCCCCTGGAGTTTATGATGGTGATCTCCCCCTACGGTTTATGACGGTGATCTCCCCCTGCGGTTTATGACGGTGATCTCCCCCTGCGGTTTATGACGGTGATCTCCCCCTGCGGTTTATGACGGTGATCTCCCCCTGCGGTTTATGACGGTGATCTCCCCCTGCGGTTTATGTCCGTGATCTCCCCCTGGGGTTTATGACGGTGATCTCTCCCTGCGGTTTATGACGGTGATCTCACCCTGCGGTTTATGACGGTGATCTCCCCCTGCGGTTTATGACGGTGATCTCACCCTGCGGTTTATGACGGTGATCTCCCCCTGCGGTTTATGACGGTGATCTCCCCCTGCGGTTTATGACGGTGATCTCCCCCTGCGGTTTATGACGGTGATCTCCCCCTGCGGTTTATGACGGTGATCTCCCCCTTGGTTTATGACGGTGATCTCACCTTGCGGTTTATGACGGCGATCTCCCCCTGCGGTTTATGACGGTGATCTCCCCCTTCGGATTATGACGGTGATCTCCCCCATGTAGTTTGTGACGGTGATCTCCCCCTGCAGTTTATGACGGTGATCTCCCCCTGCGGATTATGACGGTGATCTCCCCCTGTGCTTTATGACGGTGATCTCCCCCTGCGGATTATGACGGTGATCTCCCCCTGCGGTTTATGACGGTGATCTCCCCCTGCGGTTTATGACGGTGATCTCCCCCTGCGGTTTATGACGGTGATCTCCCCCTGCGGTTTATGACGGTGATCTCCCCCTGCGGTTCATGTCCGTGATCTCCCCCTGGGGTTTATGACGGTGATCTCTCCCTGCGGTTTATGACGGTGATCTCACCCTGCGGTTTATGACGGTGATCTCCCCCTGCGGTTTATGACGGTGATCTCACCCTGCGGTTTATGACGGTGATCTCCCCCTGCGGTTTATGACGGTGATCTCCCGCTGTCGTTTATGACGGTGATCTCCCCCTGCGGTGTATGACGGTGATCTCCCCCTGCGGTTTATGACGGTGATCTCCCCCTTGGTTTATGACGGCGATCTCACCTTGCGGTTTATGACGGCGATCTCCCCCTGCGGTTTATGACGGTGATCTCCCCCTTCGGTTTATGACGGTGATCTCCCCCATGTAGTTTGTGACGGTGATCTCCCCCTGCAGTTTATGACGGTGATCTCCCCCTGCGGATTATGACGGTGATCTCCCCCTGTGCTTTATGACGGTGATCTCCCCCTGCGGTTTATGATGGTGATCTCCCCCTGAGGTTTATGACGGTGATCTCCCGCTGTGGTTTATGACGGTGATCTCTCCCTGTGGTTTATGACGGTGATCTCCCACTGTGGTTTATGACGGTGATCTCCCCCTGCGGATTATGACGGTGATCTCCCCCTGCGGATTATGACGGTGATCTCCCCCTGCGGATTATGACGGTGATCTCCCACTGTGGTTTATGACGGTGATCTCCCCCTGCGGATTATGACGGTGATCTCCCCCTGCGGTTTATGAAGGTGATCTCCCACTGTGGTTTATGACGGTGATCTCCCCCTGCGGTTTATGACGGTGATCTCCCCCTGTGCTTTATGACGGTGATCTCCCCCTGTGGATTATGACGGTGATCTCCCCCTGGGGTTTATGACGGTGATTTCCCCCTGCGCTTTATGACGGTGATCTCCCCCTGCGGTTTATGACGGTGATCTCCCCCTGTGGTTTATGACGGTGATCTCTCCCTGTGGTTTATGACGGTGATCTCCCCCTGTGGTTTATGACGGTGATCTCCTCCTGCGGTTTATGACGGTGATCTCCCCCTGCGGTTTATGACGGTGATCTCCACCTGCGGTTTATGACGGTGATCTCCCGCTGCGGTTTATGAAGGTGAACTCCCCCTGCGGTTTATGACGGTGATCTCCCCCTGCAGTTTATGACGGTGATCTCCCCCTGTGCTTTATGACGGTGATCTCCCCCTGCGGATTATGACGGTGATCTCCCCCTGTGGTTTATGACGGTGATCTCCCCCTGCGGTTTATGACGGTGATCTCCCCCTGTGCTTTATGACGGTGATCTCCCCCTGTGGATTATGACGGTGATCTCCCCCTGGGGTTTATGACGGTGATTTCCCCCTGCGCTTTATGACGGTGATCTCCCCCTGCGGTTTATGACGGTGATCTCTCCCTGTGGTTTATGACGGTGATCTCCCCCTGTGGTTTATGACGGTGATCTCCCCCTGTGGTTTATGACGGTGATCTCCTCCTGCGGTTTATGACGGTGATCTCCCCCTGGGGTTTATGACGGTGATCTCCCCCTGGGGTTTATGACGGTGATCTCCCCCTGCGGTTTATGATGGTGATCTCCCGCTGCGGTTTATGACGGTGATCTCCCCCTGCGGTTTATGACGGTGATCTCCCCCTGCGGTTTATGACGGTGATCTCCCCCTGCGGTTTATGACGGTGATCTCCCCCTTGGTTTATGACGGCGATCTCACCCTGCGGTTTATGACGGTGATCTCCCCCTGCGGTTTATGACGGTGATCTCCCCCTGTGGTTTATGACGGTGATCTCCCCCTGGCGTTTATGACGGTGATCTCCCCCTGAGGTTTATGACGGTGATCTCCCCCTGTGGATTATGACGGTGATCTCCCCCTGCGGTTTATGACGGTGATCTCCACCTGTGGATTATGACGGTGATCTCCCCCTGTGGTTTACGACGGTGATCTCCTCCTGCGGTTTATGACGGTGATCTCCCCCTGCGGTTTATGACGGTGATCTCCCCCTGCGGTTTATGACGGTGATCTCCCGCTGCAGTTTATGAAGGTGAACTCCCCCTGCGGTTTATGACGGTGATCTCCCCCTGCGGTTTATGACGGTGATCTCCCCCTGCGGTGTATGACGGTGATCTCCCCCTGCGGTTTATGACTGTGATCTCCCCTGTGGTTTATGACGGTGATCTCCCCTGTGGTTTATGACGGTGATCTCCTCCTGCGGTTTATGACGGTGATCTCCCCCTGCGGTTTATGACGGTGATCTCCCCCTGCGGTTTATGACGGTGATCTCCCCCTGCGGTTTATGACGGTGATCTCCCCTTGTGGCTTTTGATGGTGATCTCCCCCTGTGGATTATGACGGTGATCTCCCCCTGCGGTTTATGACGGTGATCTCCTCCTGCGGTTTATGACGGTGATCTCCCCCTGCGGTTTATGACGGTGATCTCCCCCTTGGTTTATGACGGCGATCTCACCTTGCGGTTTATGACGGCGATCTCCCCCTGCGGTTTATGACGGTGATCTCCCCCTTCGGTTTATGACGGTGATCTCCCCCATGTAGTTTGTGACGGTGATCTCCCCCTGCAGTTTATGACGGTGATCTCCCCCTGCGGATTATGACGGTGATCTCCCCCTGCGGATTATGACGGTGATCTCCCCCTGTGGTTCATGACGGTGATCTCCCCCTGCGGTTTATGACGGTGATCTCCCCCTGTGCTTTATGACGGTGATCTCCCCCTGTGGATTATGACGGTGATCTCCCCCTGGGGTTTATGACGGTGATTTCCCCCTGCGCTTTATGACGGTGATCTCCCCCTGCGGTTTATGACGGTGATCTCCCCCTGTGGTTTATGACGGTGATCTCTCCCTGTGGTTTATGACGGTGATCTCCCCCTGTGGTTTATGACGGTGATCTCCTCCTGCGGTTTATGACGGTGATCTCCCCCTGCGGTTTATGACGGTGATCTCCCCCTGCGGTTTATGACGGTGATCTCCCGCTGCGGTTTATGAAGGTGAACTCCCCCTGCGGTTTATGACGGTGATCTCCCCCTGCGGTTTATGACGGTGATCTCCCGCTGCGGTTTATGAAGGTGAACTCCCCCTGCGGTTTATGACGGTGATCTCCCCCTGAGGTTTATGACGGTGATCTCCCCCTGCGGTTTATGACGGTGATCTCCCCCTGCGGTTTATGACGGTGATCTCCCCCTTGGTTTATGACGGCGATCTCACCCTGCGGTTTATGACGGTGATCTCCCCCTGCGGTTTATGACGGTGATCTCCCCCATGTAGTTTGTGACGGTGATCTCCCCCTGCGGTTTATGACGGTGATCTCCCCCTGGCGTTTATGACGGTGATCTCCCCCTGAGGTTTATGACGGTGATCTCCCCCTGTGGATTATGACGGTGATCTCCCCCTGCGGTTTATGACGGTGATCTCCCCCTGTGGTTTACGACGGTGATCTCCTTCTGCGGTTTATGACGGTGATCTCCTTCTGCGGTTTATGACGGTGATCTCCCCCTGCGGTTTATGACGGTGATCTCCCCCTGCGGTTTATGACGGTGATCTCCCGCTGCAGTTTATGAAGGTGAACTCCCCCTGCGGTTTATGACGGTGATCTCCCCCTGCGGTTTATGACGGTGATCTCCCCCTGCGGTGTATGACGGTGATCTACCCCTGCGGTTTATGATGGTGATCTCCCCCTGCGGTTTATGACGGTGATCTACCACTGCGATTTATGACGGTGATCTCCCGCTGTCGTTTATGACGGTGATCTCCCCCTGCGGTGTATGACTGTGATCTCCCCCTGCGGTTTATGACTGTGATCTCCCCCTGCGGTTTATGACTGTGATCTCCCCCTGCGGTGTATGACGGTGATCTCCCCCTGCGGTTTATGACTGTGATCTCCCCTGTGGTTTATGACGGTGATCTCCCCTGTGGTTTATGACGGTGATCTCCTCCTGCGGTTTATGACGGTGATCTCCCCCTGCGGTTTATGACGGTGATCTCCCCCTGCGGTTTATGACGGTGATCTCCCCCTGCGGTTTATGACGGTGATCTCCCCTTGTGGTTTTTGATGGTGATCTCCCCCTGTGGATTATGACGGTGATCTCCCCCTGCGGTTTATGACGGTGATCTCCTCCTGCGGTTTATGACGGTGATCTCCCCCTGCGGTGTATGACGGTGATCTACCCCTGCGGTTTATGATGGTGATCTCCCCCTGCGGTTTATGATGGTGATATACCACTGCGATTTATGACGGTGATCTCCCGCTGTCGCTTATGACGGTGAACTCCCTCTGCGGTGTATGACTGTGATCTCCCCTGCGGTTTATGACTGTGATCTCCCCTGCGGTTTATGACTGTGATCTCCCCCTGCGGTGTATGACGGTGATCTCCTCCTGCGGTTTATGACGGTGATCTACCCTGTGGTTTATGATGGTGATCTCCCCTGTGGTTTATGACGGTGATCTCCCCCTGCGGTTTATGACGGTGATCTCCCCCTGCGGTTTATGACGGTGATCTCCCCCTGCGGTTTATGACGGTGATCTCCCCCTGCGGTTTATGACGGTGATCTCCCCCTGCGGTTTATGACGGTGATCTCCCCTTGTGGTTTTTGATGGTGATCTCCCCCTGTGGATTATGACGGTGATCTCCCCCTGCGGTTTATGACGGTGATCTCCCACTGCGGTTTATGACGGTGATCTCCCCTTGCGCTCAATGATGGTGATCTCCCCCTGTGGTTCATGACGGTGATCTCCCCCTGCGGTTTATGACGGTGATCTCCCCCTGCGGTTTATGACGGTGATCTCCCGCTGTCGCTTATGACGGTGAACTCCCTCTGCGGTGTATGACTGTGATCTCCCCTGCGGTGTATGACGGTGATCTCCTCCTGCGGTTTATGACGGTGATCTACCCTGTAGTTTATGATGGTGATCTCCCCTGTGGTTTATGACGGTGATCTCCCCCTGCGGTTTATGACGGTGATCTCCCCCTGCGGTTTATGACGGTGATCTCCCCCTGCGGTTTATGACGGTGATCTCCCCCTGCGGTTTATGACGGTGATCTCCCCCTGCGGTTTATGACGGTGATCTCCCCTTGTGGTTTTTGATGGTGATCTCCCCCTGTGGATTATGACGGTGATCTCCCCCTGCGGTTTATGACGGTGATCTCCCACTGCGGTTTATGACGGTGATCTCCCCTTGCGCTCAATGATGGTGATCTCCCCCTGTGGTTCATGACGGTGATCTCCCCCTGGGGTTTATGACGGTGATCTCCCCCTGCGGTTTATGACGGTGATCTCCCCCTGCGGTTTATGACGGTGATCTCCCCCTGCGGTTTATGACGGTGATCTCCCCCTGCGGTTTATGACGGTGATCTCCCGCTGTCGTTTATGACGGTGATCTCCCCCTGCGGTTTATGACGGTGATCTCCCCCTGCGGTTTATGACGGTGATCTCCCGCTGTCGTTTATGACGGTGATCTCCCCCTGCGGTGTATGACGGTGATCTCCCCTTGCGCTCAATGATGGTGATCTCCCCCTGCGGTTTATGACGGTGATCTCCCCCTGCGGTTTATGACGGTGATCTCCCCCTGCGGTTTATGACGGTGATCTCCCGCTGTCGCTTATGACGGTGAACTCCCTCTGCGGTGTATGACTGTGATCTCCCCTGCGGTGTATGACGGTGATCTCCTCCTGCGGTTTATGACGGTGATCTACCCTGTGGTTTATGATGGTGATCTCCCCTGTGGTTTATGACGGTGATCTCCCCCTGCGGTTTATGACGGTGATCTCCCCCTGCGGTTTATGACGGTGATCTCCCCCTGTGGATTATGACGGTGATCTCCCCCTGCGGTTTATGACGGTGATCTCCCCCTGCGGTTTATGACGGTGATCTCCCCCTGCGGTTTATGACGGTGATCTCCCCCTTGGTTTATGACGGCGATCTCACCTTGCGGTTTATGACGGCGATCTCCCCCTGCGGTTTATGACGGTGATCTCCCCCTTCGGTTTATGACGGTGATCTCCCCCATGTAGTTTGTGACGGTGATCTCCCCCTGCAGTTTATGACGGTGATCTCCCCCTGCGGATTATGACGGTGATCTCCCCCTGCGGATTATGACGGTGATCTCCCCCTGTGGTTCATGACGGTGATCTCCCCCTGCGGTTTATGACGGTGATCTCCCCCTGTGCTTTATGACGGTGATCTCCCCCTGTGGATTATGACGGTGATCTCCCCCTGGGGTTTATGACGGTGATTTCCCCCTGCGCTTTATGACGGTGATCTCCCCCTGCGGTTTATGACGGTGATCTCCCCCTGTGGTTTATGACGGTGATCTCTCCCTGTGGTTTATGACGGTGATCTCCCCCTGTGGTTTATGACGGTGATCTCCTCCTGCGGTTTATGACGGTGATCTCCCCCTGCGGTTTATGACGGTGATCTCCCCCTGCGGTTTATGACGGTGATCTCCTCCTGCGGTTTATGACGGTGATCTCCCCCTGCGGTTTATGACGGTGATCTCCCCCTGCGGTTTATGACGGTGATCTCCCGCTGCGGTTTATGAAGGTGAACTCCCCCTGCGGTTTATGACGGTGATCTCTCCCTGCGGTTTATGACGGTGATCTCCCCCTGCGGTTTATGAAGGTGAACTCCCCCTGCGGTTTATGACGGTGATCTCCCCCTGAGGTTTATGACGGTGATCTCCCCCTGCGGTTTATGACGGTGATCTCCCCCTGCGGTTTATGACGGTGATCTCCCCCTGCGGTTTATGACGGCGATCTCACCCTGCGGTTTATGACGGTGATCTCCCCCTGCGGTTTATGACGGTGATCTCCCCCATGTAGTTTGTGACGGTGATCTCCCCCTGCGGTTTATGACGGTGATCTCCCCCTGGCGTTTATGACGGTGATCTCCCCCTGAGGTTTATGACGGTGATCTCCCCCTGTGGATTATGACGGTGATCTCCCCCTGCGGTTTATGACGGTGATCTCCCCCTGTGGTTTACGACGGTGATCTCCTTCTGCGGTTTATGACGGTGATCTCCTTCTGCGGTTTATGACGGTGATCTCCCCCTGCGGTTTATGACGGTGATCTCCCCCTGCGGTTTATGACGGTGATCTCCCGCTGCAGTTTATGAAGGTGAACTCCCCCTGCGGTTTATGACGGTGATCTCCCCCTGCGGTTTATGACGGTGATCTCCCCCTGCGGTGTATGACGGTGATCTACCCCTGCGGTTTATGATGGTGATCTCCCCCTGCGGTTTATGACGGTGATCTACCACTGCGATTTATGACGGTGATCTCCCGCTGTCGTTTATGACGGTGATCTCCCCCTGCGGTGTATGACTGTGATCTCCCCCTGCGGTTTATGACTGTGATCTCCCCCTGCGGTTTATGACTGTGATCTCCCCCTGCGGTGTATGACGGTGATCTCCCCCTGCGGTTTATGACTGTGATCTCCCCTGTGGTTTATGACGGTGATCTCCCCTGTGGTTTATGACGGTGATCTCCTCCTGCGGTTTATGACGGTGATCTCCCCCTGCGGTTTATGACGGTGATCTCCCCCTGCGGTTTATGACGGTGATCTCCCCCTGCGGTTTATGACGGTGATCTCCCCTTGTGGTTTTTGATGGTGATCTCCCCCTGTGGATTATGACGGTGATCTCCCCCTGCGGTTTATGACGGTGATCTCCTCCTGCGGTTTATGACGGTGATCTCCCCCTGCGGTGTATGACGGTGATCTACCCCTGCGGTTTATGATGGTGATCTCCCCCTGCGGTTTATGATGGTGATATACCACTGCGATTTATGACGGTGATCTCCCGCTGTCGCTTATGACGGTGAACTCCCTCTGCGGTGTATGACTGTGATCTCCCCTGCGGTTTATGACTGTGATCTCCCCTGCGGTTTATGACTGTGATCTCCCCCTGCGGTGTATGACGGTGATCTCCTCCTGCGGTTTATGACGGTGATCTACCCTGTGGTTTATGATGGTGATCTCCCCTGTGGTTTATGACGGTGATCTCCCCCTGCGGTTTATGACGGTGATCTCCCCCTGCGGTTTATGACGGTGATCTCCCCCTGCGGTTTATGACGGTGATCTCCCCCTGCGGTTTATGACGGTGATCTCCCCCTGCGGTTTATGACGGTGATCTCCCCTTGTGGTTTTTGATGGTGATCTCCCCCTGTGGATTATGACGGTGATCTCCCCCTGCGGTTTATGACGGTGATCTCCCACTGCGGTTTATGACGGTGATCTCCCCTTGCGCTCAATGATGGTGATCTCCCCCTGTGGTTCATGACGGTGATCTCCCCCTGCGGTTTATGACGGTGATCTCCCCCTGCGGTTTATGACGGTGATCTCCCGCTGTCGCTTATGACGGTGAACTCCCTCTGCGGTGTATGACTGTGATCTCCCCTGCGGTGTATGACGGTGATCTCCTCCTGCGGTTTATGACGGTGATCTACCCTGTAGTTTATGATGGTGATCTCCCCTGTGGTTTATGACGGTGATCTCCCCCTGCGGTTTATGACGGTGATCTCCCCCTGCGGTTTATGACGGTGATCTCCCCCTGCGGTTTATGACGGTGATCTCCCCCTGCGGTTTATGACGGTGATCTCCCCCTGCGGTTTATGACGGTGATCTCCCCTTGTGGTTTTTGATGGTGATCTCCCCCTGTGGATTATGACGGTGATCTCCCCCTGCGGTTTATGACGGTGATCTCCCACTGCGGTTTATGACGGTGATCTCCCCTTGCGCTCAATGATGGTGATCTCCCCCTGTGGTTCATGACGGTGATCTCCCCCTGGGGTTTATGACGGTGATCTCCCCCTGCGGTTTATGACGGTGATCTCCCCCTGCGGTTTATGACGGTGATCTCCCCCTGCGGTTTATGACGGTGATCTCCCCCTGCGGTTTATGACGGTGATCTCCCGCTGTCGTTTATGACGGTGATCTCCCCCTGCGGTTTATGACGGTGATCTCCCCCTGCGGTTTATGACGGTGATCTCCCGCTGTCGTTTATGACGGTGATCTCCCCCTGCGGTGTATGACGGTGATCTCCCCTTGCGCTCAATGATGGTGATCTCCCCCTGCGGTTTATGACGGTGATCTCCCCCTGCGGTTTATGACGGTGATCTCCCCCTGCGGTTTATGACGGTGATCTCCCGCTGTCGCTTATGACGGTGAACTCCCTCTGCGGTGTATGACTGTGATCTCCCCTGCGGTGTATGACGGTGATCTCCTCCTGCGGTTTATGACGGTGATCTACCCTGTGGTTTATGATGGTGATCTCCCCTGTGGTTTATGACGGTGATCTCCCCCTGCGGTTTATGACGGTGATCTCCCCCTGCGGTTTATGACGGTGATCTCCCCCTGTGGATTATGACGGTGATCTCCCCCTGCGGTTTATGACGGTGATCTCCCCCTGCGGTTTATGACGGTGATCTCCCCCTGCGGTTTATGACGGTGATCTCCCCTTGTGGTTTTTGATGGTGATCTCCCCCTGTGGATTATGACGGTGATCTCCCCCTGCGGTTTATGACGGTGATCTCCCACTGCGGTTTATGACGGTGATCTCCCCTTGCGCTCAATGATGGTGATCTCCCCCTGTGGTTCATGACGGTGATCTCCCCCTGGGGTTTATGACGGTGATCTCCCCCTGCGGTTTATGACGGTGATCTCCCCCTGCGGTTTATGACGGTGATCTCCCCCTGCGGTTTATGACGGTGATCTCCCGCTGTCGTTTATGACGGTGATCTCCCCCTGCGGTGTATGACGGTGATCTCCCCTTGCGCTCAATGATGGTGATCTCCCCCTGCGGTTTATGACGGTGATCTCCCCCTGCGGTTTATGACGGTGATCTCCCCCTGCGGTTTATGACGGTGATCTCCCGCTGTCGCTTATGACGGTGAACTCCCTCTGCGGTGTATGACTGTGATCTCCCCTGCGGTTTATGACTGTGATCTCCCCTGCGGTTTATGACTGTGATCTCCCCCTGCGGTGTATGACGGTGATCTCCTCCTGCGGTTTATGACGGTGATCTACCCTGTGGTTTATGATGGTGATCTCCCCTGTGGTTTATGACGGTGATCTCCCCCTGCGGTTTATGACGGTGATCTCCCCCTGCGGTTTATGACGGTGATCTCGCCCTGCGGTTTATGACGGTGATCTCCCCCTGCGGTTTATGACGGTGATCTCCCCCTGCGGTTTATGACGGTGATCTCCCCTTGTGGTTTTTGATGGTGATCTCCCCCTGTGGATTATGACGGTGATCTCCCCCTGCGGTTTATGACGGTGATCTCCCACTGCGGTTTATGACGGTGATCTCCCCTTGCGCTCAATGATGGTGATCTCCCCCTGTGGTTCATGACGGTGATCTCCCCCTGCGGTTTATGACGGTGATCTCCCCCTGCGGTTTATGACGGTGATCTCCCCCTGCGGTTTATGACGGTGATCTCCCCCTGCGGTTTATGACGGTGATCTACCACTGCGATTTATGACGGTGATCTCCCGCTGTCGTTTATGACGGTGATCTCCCCCTGCGGTGTATGACTGTGATCTCCCCCTGCGGTTTAATACGGTGATCTCCCCCTGCGGTTTATGACTGTGATCTCCCCCTGCGGTGTATGACGGTGATCTCCCCCTGCGGTTTATGACTGTGATCTCCCCTGTGGTTTATGACGGTGATCTCCCCTGTGGTTTATGACGGTGATCTCCCCCTGCGGTTTATGACTGTGATCTCCCCTGTGGTTTATGACGGTGATCTCCCCCTGTGGTTTATGACGGTGATCTCCCCCTGCGGTTTATGACGGTGATCTCCCCCTGCGGTTTATGACGGTGATCTCCCCCTGCGGTTTATTACGCTGATCTCCCGCTGCGGTTTATGAAGGTGATCTCCCCCTGTGGTTTATGACGGTGATCTCCCCCTGTGGTTTCTGATGGTGATCTCCTCCTGCGGTTTATGACGGTGATCTCCCCCTGCGGTTTATTACGGTGATCTCCCTCTGCGGTTTATGACGGTGATCTCACCATGCGGTTTATTACGGTGATCTCCCCCTGCGGTTTATGACGGTGAACTCACCCTTGGTTTATGACGGTGATCTCACCCTGCAGTTTATGACGGTGATCTCCCCCTGCGGTTTATGACGGTGATCTCCCCCTGCGGTTTATGACGGTGATCTCCCCCTGTGATCTATAATGGTGATCTCCCGCTGCGGTTTATGACGGTGATCTCCCCCTGCGGTTTATGACGGTGATCTCCCCCTTGGTTTATGACGGCGATCTCACCTTGCGGTTTATGACGGTGATCTCCCCCTGCGGTTTATGACGGTGATCTCCCCCTTCGGTTTATGACGGTGATCTCCCCCATGTAGTTTGTGACGGTGATCTCCCCCTGCAGTTTATGACGGTGATCTCCCCCTGCGGATTATGACGGTGATCTCCCCCTGCGGATTATGACGGTGATCTCCCCCTGTGGTTTATGACGGTGATCTCCCCCTGCGGTTTATGACGGTGATCTCCCCCTGTGCTTTATGACGGTGATCTCCCCCTGTGGATTATGACGGTGATCTCCCCCTGCGGTTTATGACGGTGATCTCCCCCTGCGGTTTATGACGGTGATCTCCCCCTGTGGTTTATGACGGTGATCTCCTCCTGCGGCTTATGACGGTGATCTCCCCCTGCGGTTTATGACGGTGATCTCCCCCTGCGGTTTATGACGGTGATCTCCCCCTGCGGTTTATGACGGTGATCTCCCGCTGCGGTTTATGAAGGTGAACTCCCCCTGCGGTTTATGACGGTGATCTCCCCCTGCGGTTTATGACGGTGATCTCCCCCTGCGGTTTATGACGGTGATCTCCCCCTGCGGTTTATGACGGTGATCTCCCCCTGCGGTTTATGACGGTGATCTCCCCCTGCGGTTTATGACGGTGATCTCCCCCTGCGGTTTATGACGGTGATCTCCCGCTGCGGTTTATGACGGTGATCTCCCCCTGCGGTGTATGACGGTGATCTACCCCTGCGGTTTATGACGGTGATCTACCCCTGCGGTTTATGACGGTGATATACCACTGCGATTTATGACGGTGATCTCCCGCTGTCGCTTATGACGGTGAACTCCCCCTGCGGTGTCTGACTGTGATCTCCCCTGCGGTTTATGACTGTGATCTCCCCCTGCGGTTTATGACTGTGATCTACCCTGTGGTTTATGACGGTGATCTCCCCTGTGGTTTATGACGGTGATCTCCCCCTGCGGTTTATGACGGTGATATCCCCCTGCGGTTTATGACGGTGATCTCCCCTTGTGGTTTTTGATGGTGATCTCCCCCTGTGGATTATGACGGTGATCTCCCCCTGCGATTTATGATGGTGATCTCCCCTTGCGCTCAATGACGGTGATCTCCCCCTGCGGTTTATGACGGTGATCTCCCCCTGGCGTTTATGACGGTGATCTCCCCCTGGGGTTTATGACGGTGATCTCTCCCTGCGGTTTATGACGGTGATCACCCCCTGTGGTTTATGACTGTGATCTCCCCCTGCGGTTTATGACGGTGATCTCCCCCTGCCGTTTATGACGGTAATCTCCCCCATGTTGTTTGTGACGGTGATCTCCCCCTGCGGTTTATGACGGTGATCTCCCCCTGCGCTTTATGACGGTGATCTCCCCCTGCGCTTTATGACGGTGATCTCCCCCTGTGGATTATGACGGTGATCTCCCCCTGCGGTATATGACGGTGATCTCCCCCTGTAGTTTATGATGGTGAACTCCCCCTGTGGATTATGACGGTGATCTATCCCTGTAGTTTATGACGGTGATCTCCTCCTGCGGTTTATGACGGTGATCTATCCCTGTGTTTTATGACGGTGATCTCCCTCTGCGGTTTATGACGGTGATCTCCTCCTGCGGTTTATGACGGTGATCTATCCCTGTAGTTTATGACGGTGATCTCCTCCTGCGGTTTATGACGGTGATCTATCCCTGTGTTTTATGACGGTGATCTCCCTCTGCGGTTTATGACGGTGATCTCCCCCTGCGGTTTATGACGGTGATCTCCCCCTGCGGTTTAAGATGGTGATCTCCCCCTGCGGTTTATGACTTTGATCTCCCCCTGCGGTTTATGACGGTGATCTACCCCTGTGGTTTATGACGGTGATCTCCCCTGTGGTTTATGACGGTGATCTCCCCCTGCGGTTTATGACGGTGATCTCCCCCTGCGGTTTATGACGGTGATCTCCCCTGCAGTTTATGACTGTGTTCTCCCCCTGCGGTGTATGACGGTGATTTCCTCCTGCGGTTTATGACGGTGATCTCCCCTGCAGTTTATGACGGTGATCTCCCCCTGCGGTTTATGACGGTGATCCCCCCTGCGGTTTATAATGGTGATCTCCCCCTGCGGTTTATGACGGTGATCACCCTCTGCGGATTATGACGGTGATCTCCTCCTGCGGTTTATGACGGTGATCTCCCCCTGCGGTTTATGACGGTGATCTCCCCCTGTGGTTTATGACGGTGATCTCCTCCTGCGGTGTATGACTGTGATCTCCCCCTGTGGTTTATGACGGTGATCTCCCCCTGCGGTTTATGACGGTGATCTCCCGCTGCGGTTTATAAAGGTGATCTCCCCCTGCGGATTATGACGGTGATCTCCCTGTGGTTTATGACGGTGATCTCCCCTTGCGATTTATGACGGTGATCTCCCCCTGTGGTTTATGACGGTGATCTCCCCCTGTGGTTTATGACGGTGATCTCCCCCTGTGGTGTATGACGGTGATCTCCCCCTGTGGTTTATGACGGTGATCTCCCCCTGAGGTTTATGACGGTGATCTCCCCCTGCGGTTTATGACGGTGATCTCACCCTGCGGTTTATGACGGTGATCTCCCCCTGCGGTTTATGACGGTGATCTCCCCCTGCGGTTTATGACGGTGATCTCCCCCTGCGGTTTATGACGGTGAGCTCCCCCTGGGGTTTATGACGGTGATCTCCCCCTGGGGTTTATGACGGTGATCTCCCCCTGCGGTTTATGACGGTGATCTCTCCCTGCGGTTTATTACGGTGATCTCCCCCTGCGGTTTATGACGGTGATCTCCCCCTGCGGTTTATGACGGTGATCTCCCCCTGCGGTTTATGACGGTGATCTCACCATGCGGTTTATTACGGTGATTTCCCCCTGTGGTTTATGACGGTGATCTCCCCCTGGGGTTTATGAAGGTGAAATCCCCCTGCGGTTTATGACGGTGATCTCCCCCTGCGGTTTATGACGGTGATCTCCCTCTGCGGTTTATGACGGTGATCTCCCCCTGCGGTTTATGAGGGTGATCTCACCCTGCGGTTTATGACGGTGATCTCCCCCTGCGGTGTATGACTGTGATCTCCCCCTGCGGTTTATGACGGTGATCTCACCCTCCGGTTTATGACGGTGATCTCCCCCTGCGGTTAATGACGGTGATCTCCCCCTGCGGTTTGTGACGGTGATCTCCCCCTGCGGTTTATGACGGTGATCCCCTCCTGCGGTTTATGACGGTGATCTCCCCCTGGGGTTTATGACGGTGATCTCCCCCTGCGGTTTATGACGGTGATCTCTCCCTGCGGTTTATGACGGTGATCTCCCCCTGCGGTTTATGACGATGATCTCCCCCTGCGGTTTATGACGGTGATCTCACCATGCGGTTTATTACGGTGATTTCCCCCTGTGGTTTATGACGGTGATCTCCCCCTGGGGTTTATGAAGGTGATCTCCCCCTGCGGTTTATGACGGTGATCTCCCCCTGCGGTTTATGACGGTGATCTCCCCCTGCGGTTTATGACGGTGATCTCCCTCTGCGGTTTATGACGGTGATCTCCCCCTGCGGTTTATGACGGTGATCTCACCATGCGGTTTATTACGGTGATTTCCCCCTGTGGTTTATGACGGTGATCTCACCCTGCGGTTTATGACGGTTATCTCCCCCTGTGGTTTATGACGGTGATCTCCCCCTGTGGTTTATGACGGTGATCTCCCCCTGCGGTTTACGACGGTGATCTCCCCCTGCGGTTTATGACGGTGATCTCCCCCTGTGGTTTATGACGGTGATCTCCCCCTGTGGTTTATGACGGTGATCTCCCCCTGAGGTTTATGACGGTGATCTCCCCCTGAGGTTTATGACGGTGATCTCCCCCTGCGGTTTATGACGGTGATCTCCCCCTGCGGTTTATGACGGTGATCTCCCCCTTGGTTTATGACGGCGATCTCACCCTGCGGTTTATGACGGTGATCTCCCCCTGCGGTTTATGACGGTGATCTCCCCCATGTAGTTTGTGACGGTGATCTCCCCCTGCGGTTTATGATGGTGATCTCCCCCTGGCGTTTATGACGGTGATCTCCCCCTGAGGTTTATGACGGTGATCTCCCCCTGTGGATTATGACGGTGATCTCCCCCTGTGGATTATGACGGTGATCTCCCCCTGTGGATTATGACGGTGATCTCCCCCTGTGGTTTACGACGGTGATCTCCCCCTGCGGTTTATGACGGTGATCTCCCCCTGCGGTTTATGACGGTGATCTCCCGCTGCAGTTTATGAAGGTGAACTCCCCCTGCGGTTTATGACGGTGATCTCCCCCTGTGGTTTATGACGGTGATCTCCCCCTGCGGTTTA
>NW_027138714.1:0-5000 GCF_035084215.1 Heptranchias perlo
TGTGATGGGGAGAGAGGGGAGGGGGAGAGAGGGGGAGGGTGATGGGGAGAGGGGGGAGAAGGAGAGAGGGGGAGGGTGACGGGGAGAGGGGGGAGAAGGAGAGAGGGGGGAGGGTGATGGGGAGAGAGGGGAGGGGGAAGAGAGGGGGAGGGTGATGGGGAGAGAGGGGAGGGGGAGAGAGGGGGAGGGTGATGGGGAGAGGGGGGAGAAGGAGAGAGGGGGAGGGTGACGGGGAGAGGGGGGAGAAGGAGAGAGGGGGAGGGTGATGGGGAGAGGGGGGAGAAGGAGAGAGGGGGAGGGTGATGGGGAGAGGGGGGAGAAGGAGAGAGGGGGAGGGTGATGGGGAGAGAGGGGAGGGGGAGAGAGGGGGAGGGTGATGGGGAGAGGGGGAGAAGGAGAGAGGGGGAGGGTGACGGGGAGAGGGGGGAGAAGGAGAGAGGGGGAGGGTGATGGGGAGAGGGGGGAGAAGGAGAGAGGGGGAGGGTGATGGGGAGAGGGGGGAGAAGGAGAGAGGGGGAGGGTGATGGGGAGAGGGGGAGGGTGACGGGGAGAGGGGGGAGAAGGAGAGAGGGGGAGGGTGATGGGGAGAGGGGGGAGAAGGAGAGAGGGGGAGGGTGATGGGGAGAGGGGGGAGAAGGAGAGAGGGGGAGGGTGATGGGGAGAGGGGGGAGAAGGAGAGAGGGGGAGGGTGATGGGGAGAGGGGGGAGAAGGAGAGAGGGGGAGGGTGATGGGGAGAGGGGGGAGAAGGAGAGAGGGGGAGGGTGATGGGGAGAGGGGGGAGAGGGGAGAGAGGGGGAGGGTGATGGGGAGAGGGGGGAGAAGGAGAGAGGGGAGGGTGACGGGGAGAGAGGGGGAGAAGGAGAGAGGGGGAGGGTGATGGGGAGAGGGGGGAGAAGGAGAGAGGGGGAGGGTGATGGGGAGAGGGGGGAGAAGGAGAGAGGGGGAGGGGTGATGGGGAGAGGGGGGAGAAGGAGAGAGGGGGAGGGTGATGGGGAGAGGGGGGAGAAGGAGAGAGGGGGAGGGTGATGGGGAGAGGGGGGAGAAGGAGAGAGGGGGAGGGTGATGGGGAGAGAGGGGAGAAGGAGAGAGGGGGAGGGTGATGGGGAGAGGGGGGAGAAGGAGAGAGGGGGAGGGTGATGGGGAGAGAGGGGAGAAGGAGAGAGGGGGAGGGTGATGGGGAGAGGGGGGAGAAGGAGAGAGGGGGAGGGTGACGGGGAGAGGGGGGAGAAGGAGAGAGGGGGAGGGTGATGGGGAGAGTGAGGAGAAGGAGAGAGGGGGAGGGTGATGGGGAGAGAGGGGAGAAGGAGAGAGGGGGAGGGTGATGGGGAGAGGGGGGAGAAGGAGAGAGGGGGAGGGTGATCGGGGAGAGGGGGGAGAAGGAGAGAGGGGGAGGGTGATGGGGAGAGGGGGGAGAAGGAGAGAGGGGGAGGGTGATGGGGAGAGGGGGAGGGTGACGGGGAGAGGGGGGAGAAGGAGAGAGGGGGAGGGTGATGGGGAGAGTGGGGAGAAGGAGAGAGGGGGAGGGTGATCGGGGAGAGGGGGGAGAAGGAGAGAGGGGGAGGGTGATGGGGAGGGGGGGGAGAAGGAGAGAGGGGGAGGGTGATGGGGAGAGGGGGAGGGTGATGGGGAGAGGGGGGAGAAGGAGAGAGGGGGAGGGTGATGGGGAGAGTGGGGAGAAGGAGAGAGGGGGAGGGTGATGGAGAGAGTGGGGAGAAGGAGAGAGGGGGAGGGTGATCGGGGAGAGGGGGAGGGAGAGGGAGAGGGTGACGGAGAGAGTGACGAGGGGAGAGGGTGAGGCTGATGGGGAGAGAGGGAAGGGGGGGTGAAGGGGAGAGTGAGAGGGGGAGGGTGACGGAGAGGCGGGAGAGGGGGAGGGTGACGGGGAGACAGGGAGGGTGATGGGGAGAGGGGAGGGGTGAGGGGAGGGAGAGGGTGACGGGGAGAGAGGGGGAGGGTGACAGGAGGGGGAAGGGGAGGGGGAGGGTGACGGGGAGAGAGAGGGAGGGTGATGGAGAGAGGGGGAGGGTGAGAGGAGGGGGAGGGTGACGGGGAGAGAGGGGAGGGGAGAGGAGAGGGGGAGGGTGACAGGGAGAGAGGGGAGGGGGAGAGGGGAGGGGGAGGGTGATGGGGGGAGGGTGATGGGGAGAGGGGGGAGGGGGGGGAGGGTGACGGGGAGAGGGGGAGGGGGAGGGTGACGGGGGGAGGGTGACGGGGAGAGGGGGGAGGGGGGGGAGGGTGACGGGGAGAGAGGGGAGGGGGAGAGGGGAGGGGGAGAGGGGAGGAGGAGGGTGACGGGGGGAGGGTGACGGGGAGAGGGGGGAGGGGGGGGAGGGTGACGGGGAGAGGGGGAGGGGGAGAGAGGGGGAGGGTGATGGGGAGAGTGGGGAGAAGGAGAGAGGGGGAGGGTGATGGGGAGAGGGGGGAGAAGGAGAGAGGGGGAGGGTGATGGGGAGAGAGGGGAGAAGGAGAGAGGGGGAGGGTGATGGGGAGAGGGGGGAGAAGGAGAGAGGGGGAGGGTGACGGGGAGAGGGGGGAGAAGGAGAGAGGGGGAGGGTGATGGGGAGAGGGGGGAGAAGGAGAGAGGGGGAGGGTGATGGGGAGAGAGGGGAGAAGGAGAGAGGGGGAGGGTGACGGGGAGAGGGGGAGAAGGAGAGAGGGGGAGGGTGATGGGGAGAGAGAGGAGAAGGAGAGAGGGGGAGGGTGATGGGGAGAGGGGGGAGAAGGAGAGAGGGGGAGGGTGATGGGGAGAGGGGGGAGAAGGAGAGAGGGGGAGGGTGATGGGGAGAGTGGGGAGAAGGAGAGAGGGGGAGGGTGATGGGGAGAGGGGGAGGGTGATGGGGAGAGGGGGGAGAAGGAGAGAGGGGGAGGGTGATGGGGAGAGGGGGGAGAAGGAGAGAGGGGGAGGGTGATGGGGAGAGGGGGGAGAAGGAGAGAGGGGGAGGGTGATGGGGAGAGGGGGGAGAAGGAGAGAGGGGAGGGTGATGGGGAGAGGGGGGAGAAGGAGAGAGGGGGAGGGTGATGGGGAGAGGGGGGAGAAGGAGAGAGGGGGAGGGTGATCGGGGAGAGGGGGGAGAAGGAGAGAGGGGGAGGGTGATGGAGAGAGTGGGGAGAAGGAGAGAGGGGGAGGGTGATCGGGGAGAGGGGGGAGAAGGAGAGAGGGGGAGGGTGATCGGGGAGAGGGGGAGGGAGAGGGAGAGGGTGACGGAGAGAGTGACGAGGGGAGAGGGTGAGGCTGATGGGGAGAGAGGGAAGGGGGGGTGAAGGGGAGAGTGAGAGGGGGAGGATGACGGAGAGGCGGGAGAGGGGGAGGGTGACGGGGAGACAGGGAGGGTGATGGGGAGAGGGGAGGGGTGAGGGGAGGGAGAGGGTGACGGGGAGAGAGGGGGAGGGTGACAGGAGGGGGAAGGGGAGGGGGAGGGTGACGGGGAGAGAGAGGGAGGGTGATGGAGAGAGGGGGAGGGTGAGAGGAGGGGGAGGGTGACGGGGAGAGAGGGGAGGGGAGAGGAGAGGGGGAGGGTGACAGGGAGAGAGGGGAGGGGGAGAGGGGAGGGGGAGAGGGGAGGAGGAGGGTGACGGGGAGAGGGGAGGGGGAGGGTGACGGGGGGAGGGTGACGGGGAGAGGGGGGAGGGGGGGGAGGGTGACGGGGAGAGGGGGAGGGGGAGAGGGGAGGGGGAGGGTGATGGGGGGAGGGTGATGGGGAGAGGGGGGAGGGGGGAGAGGGGGAGGGGGAGGGTGACGGGGGGAGGGTGACGGGGGGAGGGTGACGGGGAGAGGGGGGCGGGGGGAGAGGGGAGGGGAGAGAGGGGAGGGGGAGGGTGACGGGGGGAGGGGAGGGGGGAGGGGAGGGTGACGGGGAGAGAGGGGAGGGGGGGAGAGGGGAGGGGGAGGGTGACGGGGAGAGGGGGGAGAGGGATGGTGACGGGGGGGGAGGGGAGGGGGGGAGGGTGACGGGGGGAGAGGGGAGTGGAGAGAGGGGAGGGGGAGGGTGACGGGGAGAGTGGGGAGGGGGAGGGTGACGGGGGGAGGGTGACGGGGAGAGTGGGGAGGGGGAGAGAGGGGAGGGGGAGGGTGACGGGGAGAGAGGGGAGGGGGAGGGTGACGGGGAGAGAGGGGAGGGGGAGAGAGGGGAGGGGGAGGGTGACGGGGAGAGAGGGGAGGGGGGGAGAGGGGAGGGGGAGGGTGACGGGGAGAGGGGGGAGGGGGATGGTGACGGGGGGGGAGGGGAGGGTGACGGGGGGAGGGTGACGGGGAGAGGGGGGAGGGGGATGGTGACGGGGGGGGAGGGGAGGGTGACGGGGGGAGGGTGACGGGGAGAGGGGGGAGGGGGATGGTGACGGGGGGGAGGGGAGGGGGAGGGTGACGGGGAGAGGGGAGGGGAGAGGGGAGGGGGAGGGTGAGGGGGAGGGGGAGGGTGACGGGGAGAGGGGGGAGGGGGTGGGTGACGGGGGGAGGGTGACGGGGAGAGGGTGACGGGGAGAGGGGAGGGGGAGGGTGACGGGGGGAGGGTGACGGGGAGAGAGGGAGGGGGAGGGTGACGGGGAGAGGGGGGAGGGGGGAGGGTGACGGGGGGAGGGGGGAGAGGGGGGAGGGGGAGGGTGACGGGGGGAGGGTGACGGGGAGAGGGGGGAGGGGAGGGTGATGGGGGGAGAGGGGAGAGGGGGGAGGGGGAGGGGGAGGGGGGAGAGGGGGGAGGGGGAGGGTGACGGGGGGAGAGGGGAGAGGGGGGAGGGGAGGGTGACGGGGGGAGAGGGGAGGGGAGGGTGACGGGGGGAGAGGGGAGAGGGGGGAGGGGAGGGTGACGGGGGGAGAGAGGGGAGGGGAGGGTGACGGGGGGAGGGTGACGGGGGGAGAGGGGAGGGGGAGGGTGACGGGGAGAGGGGGGAGGGGGAGGGTGACGGGGGGAGGGTGACGGGGAGAGGGGGGAGGGGAGGGTGACGGGGGGAGAGGGGAGAGGGGAGGGGGAGGGTGACGGGGGGAGAGGGGAGGGGGAGGGTGACG
>NW_027138714.1:10000-37003 GCF_035084215.1 Heptranchias perlo
CACAGTGGGGAAATATCTCACACTGGGGAAATATCTCACAGTGGGGGAATATCTCACAGTGGGGGAATATCTCACAGTGGGGAAATATCTCACACTGGGGAAATATCTCACAGTGGGGGAATATCTCACACTGGGGAAATATCTCACAGTGGGGAAATATCTCACACTGGGGGAATATCTCACACTGGGGAAATATCTCACACTGGGGAAATATCTCACACTGGGGAAATATCTCACACTGGGGGAATATCTCACAGTGGGGAAATATCTCACACTGGGGGAATATCTCACAGTGGAGAAATATCTCAAACTGGGGGAATATCTCACACTGGGGGAATATCTCACACTGGGGGAATATCTCACACTGGGGAAATATCTCACAGTGGGGAAATATCTCACACTGGGGAAATATCTCACACTGGGGGAATATCTCACAGTGGAGAAATATCTCAAACTGGGGGAATATCTCACAGTGGGGGAATATCTCACAGTGGGGGAATATCTCACACTGGGGAAATATCTCACACTGGGGAAATATCTCACACTGGGGAAATATCTCACACTGGGGGAATATCTCACAGTGGGGAAATATGTCACACTGGGGGAATATCTCACACTGGGGGAATATCTCACAGTGGGGAAATATCTCACACTGGGGAAATATCTCACACTGGGGAAATATCTCACAGTGGGGGAATATCTCACAGTGGGGGAATATCTCACAGTGGGGGAATATCTCACAGTGGGGGAATATCTCACAGTGGGGGAATATCTCACAGTGGGGGAATATCTCACACTGGGGAAATATCTCACACTGGGGAAATATCTCACAGTGGGGGAATATCTCACAGTGGGGAAATATCTCACACTGTGGAAATATCTCACACTGGGGGAATATCTCACACTGGGGGAATATCTCACACTGGGGGAATATCTCACAGTGGGGAAATATCTCACACTGGGGGAATATCTCACACTGGGGGAATATCTCACACTGGGGGAATATCTCACACTGGGGGAATATCTCACACTGGGGGAATATCTCACACTGGGGAAATATCTCACAGTGGGGGAATATCTCACACTGGGGGAATATCTCACACTGGGGGAATATCTCACACTGGGGGAATATCTCACACTGGGGAAATATCTCACAGTGGGGGAATATCTCACACTGGGGAAATATCTCACACTGGGGGAATATCTCACACTGGGGGAATATCTCACACTGGGGGAATATCTCACAGTGGGGAAATATCTCACACTGGGGGAATATCTCACACTGGGGGAATATCTCACACAGGGGAAATATCTCACAGTGGAGAAATATCTCACAGTGGGGAAATATCTCACACTGGGGGAATATCTCACAGTGGGGAAATATCTCACACTGGGGGAATATCTCACACTGGGGGAATATCTCACAGTGGGGAAATATCTCACACTGGGGGAATATCTCACACTGGGGGAATATCTCACACTGGGGGAATATCTCACACTGGGGGAATATCTCACACTGGGGGAATATCTCACACTGGGGAAATATCTCACAGTGGGGGAATATCTCACAGTGGGGGAATATCTCACACTGGGGAAATATCTCACAGTGGGGGAATATCTCACACTGGGGAAATATCTCACACTGGGGAAATATCTCACACTGGGGAAATATCTCACACTGGGGAAATATCTCACACTGGGGGAATATCTCACACTGGGGGAATATCTCACACTGGGGGAATATCTCACACTGGGGGAATATTTGAGCCCAGTAATATATATATCGGCTCAGCACAGCCCCAGATACATCCTGTGTACTAGCAGCTCTGTTTGTGCGTCTTGGTACCACACCGGGTGAGATTAGCTAAATCAGGAGAGGGTTGGACCCCGGCCTCAGGGCATGTGTAGCTCAGTACTAAGGGCTCGACAAGCAGCATGATGAATCTTGATGAATGTTGTTCACACAGATTGAATTATACATCCTGTCTATCCTCTCCCTCTAGTTCTGGACTGAGAATCATCCTCGTTCAATCAGGTATTGGGGATACTGGGATATTGTGTAATTATAACAGGACAGGTGATTATTACTGGGATACTCTGTAATTATAACGGGACAGGTGATTATTACTGGGATACTCTGTAATTATAACGGGACAGGTGATTATTACTGGGATACTCTGTAATTATAACGGGACAGGTGATTGTTTCTGGGGATACTCTGTAATTATAACGGGACAGGTGATTATTACTGGGATACTCTGTAATTATAACTGGACAGGTGATTATTACTGGGATACTCTAATTATAACGGGACAGGTGATTATTACTGGGATACTCTGTAATTATAACGGGACAGGTGATTATTACTGGGATACTCTGTAATTATAACGGGACAGGTGATTGTTTCTGGGGATACTCTGTAATTATAACGGGACAGGTGATTATTACTGGGATACTCTGTAATTATAACGGGACAGGTGATTATTACTGGGGATACTCTGTAATTATAACAGGACAGGTGATTATTACTGGGATACTCTGTAATTATAACGGGACAGGTGATTATTACTGGGATACTCTGTAATTACAATGGGACAGGTGATTATTACTGGGATACTCTGTAATTATAACGGGACAGGTGATTATTACTGGGATACTCTGTAATTATAACTGGACAGGTGATTATTACTGGGGATACTCTGTAATTATAACGGGACAGGTGATTATTACTGGGATACTCCATAATTATAACAGGACAGGTGATTATTACTGGGGATACTCTGTAATTATAACAGGACAGGTGATTATTACTGGGATACTCCATAATTATAACGGGACAGGTGATTATTACTGGGATACTCTGCAATTATAACAGGACAGGTGATTATTACTGGGGATACTCTGTAATTATAACGGGACAGGTGATTATTACTGGGATACTCTGTAATTATAACGGGACAGGTGATTATTACTGGGATACTCTGTAATTATAACGGGACAGGTGATTATTACTGGGATACTCTGTAATTATAACGGGACAGGTGATTATTTATGGGGTACTCTGTAATTATAACGGGACAGGTGATTATTACTGGGATACTCTGTAATTATAACGGGACAGGTGATTATTACTGGGATACTCTGTAATTATAACGGGACAGGTGATTATTACTGGGATACTCTGTAATTATAACGGGACAGGTGATTATTACTGGGATACTCTGTAATTATAACTGGACAGGTGATTATTACTGGGATACTCTGTAATTATAACAGGACAGGTGATTATTACTGGGGATATTGTGTAATTATAACGGGACAGGTGATTATTACTGGGATACTCTGTAATTATAACGGGACAGGTGATTATTTCTGGGGATACTCTGTAATTATAACGGGACAGGTGATTATTACTGGGATACTCTGTAATTATAACGGGACAGGTGATTATTACTGGGATACTCTGTAATGATAACAGGACAGGTGATTATTACTGGGATACTCTGTAATTATAACGGGACAGGTGATTATTACTGGGATACTCCGTAATTATAACAGGACAGGTGATTATTACTGGGATACTCTGTAATTATAACTGGACAGGTGATTATTACTGGGATACTCTGTAATTATAACAGGACAGGTGATTATTACTGGGATACTCTGTAATTATAACAGGACAGGTGATTATTACTGGGGATATTGTGTAATTATAACGGGACAGGTGATTATTACTGGGATACTCTGTAATTATAACGGGACAGGTGATTATTACTGGGGATACTCTGTAATTATAACGGGACAGGTGATTATTACTGGGATACTCTGTAATTATAACGGGACAGGTGATTATTACTGGGATACTCTGTAATTATAACGGGACAGGTGATTATTACTGGGATACTCTGTAATTATAACGGGACGGGTGATTATTACTGGGATACTCTGTAATTATAACTGGACAGGTGATTATTACTGGGATACTCTGTAATTATAACAGGACAGGTGATTATTACTGGGGATATTGTGTAATTATAACGGGACATGTGATTATTACTGGGATACTCTGTAATTATAACGGGACAGGTGATTATTTCTGGGGATACTCTGTAATTATAACGGGACAGGTGATTATTACTGGGATACTCTGTAATTATAACGGGACAGGTGATTATTACTGGGATACTCTGTAATTATAACAGGACAGGTGATTATTGCTGGGATACTCTGTAATTATAACGGGACAGGTGATTATTACTGGGATACTCTGTAATTATAACGGGACAGGTGATTATTACTGGGATACTCTGTAATTATAACGGGACAGGTGATTATTACTGGGATACTCTGTAATTATAACTGGACAGGTGATTATTACTGGGATACTCTGTAATTATAACAGGACAGGTGATTATTACTGGGGATATTGTGTAATTATAACGGGACAGGTGATTATTACTGGGATACTCTGTAATTATAACGGGACAGGTGATTATTTCTGGGGATACTCTGTAATTATAACGGGACAGGTGATTATTACTGGGATACTCTGTAATTATAACGGGACAGGTGATTATTACTGGGATACTCTGTAATTATAACAGGACAGGTGATTATTACTGGGATACTCTGTAATTATAACGGGACAGGTGATTATTACTGGGATACTCCGTAATTATAACAGGACAGGTGATTATTACTGGGATACTCTGTAATTATAACTGGACAGGTGATTATTACTGGGATACTCTGTAATTATAACAGGACAGGTGATTATTACTGGGGATATTGTGTAATTATAACGGGACAGGTGATTATTACTGGGATACTCTGTAATTATAACGGGACAGGTGATTATTTCTGGGGATACTCTGTAATTATAACGGGACAGGTGATTATTACTGGGATACTCTGTAATTATAACGGGACAGGTGATTATTACTGGGATACTCTGTAATTATAACGGGACAGGTGATTATTACTGGGATACTCTGTAATTATAACGGGACAGGTGATTATTTATGGGGTACTCTGTAATTATAACAGGACAGGTGATTATTACTGGGATACTCCATAATTATAACGGGACAGGTGATTATTACTGGGATACTCTGCAATTATAACAGGACAGGTGATTATTACTGGGGATACTCTGTAATTATAACGGGACAGGTGATTATTACTGGGATGCTCTGTAATTATAACGGGACAGGTGATTATTACTGGGATACTCTGTAATTATAACGGGACAGGTGATTATTACTGGGATACTCTGTAATTATAACGGGACAGGTGATTATTTATGGGGTACTCTGTAATTATAACGGGACAGGTGATTATTACTGGGATACTCTGTAATTATAACGGGACAGGTGATTATTACTGGGATACTCTGTAATTATAACGGGACAGGTGATTATTACTGGGATACTCTGTAATTATAACTGGACAGGTGATTATTACTGGGATACTCTGTAATTATAACAGGACAGGTGATTATTACTGGGGATATTGTGTAATTATAACGGGACAGGTGATTATTACTGGGATACTCTGTAATTATAACGGGACAGGTGATTATTTCTGGGGATACTCTGTAATTATAACGGGACAGGTGATTATTACTGGGATACTCTGTAATTATAACGGGACAGGTGATTATTACTGGGATACTCCGTAATTATAACAGGACAGGTGATTATTACTGGGATACTCCGTAATTATAACTGGACCGGTGATTATTACTGGGATACTCTGTAATTATAACTGGACAGGTGATTATTACTGGGATACTCTGTAATTATAACAGGACAGGTGATTATTACTGGGGATATTGTGTAATTATAACGGGACAGGTGATTATTACTGGGATACTCTGTAATTATAACGGGACAGGTGATTATTACTGGGATACTCTGTAATTATAACGGGACAGGTGATTATTTCTGGGGATACTCTGTAATTATAACGGGACAGGTGATTATTACTGGGATACTCTGTAATTATAACGGGACAGGTGATTATTACTGGGATACTCTGTAATTATAACGGGACAGGTGATTATTACTGGGATACTCTGTAATTATAACGGGACAGGTGATTATTTATGGGGTACTCTGTAATTATAACGGGACAGGTGATTATTACTGGGATACTCTGTAATTATAACGGGACAGGTGATTATTACTGGGATACTCTGTAATTATAACGGGACAGGTGATTATTACTGGGATACTCTGTAATTATAACGGGACGGGTGATTATTACTGGGATACTCTGTAATTATAACAGGACAGGTGATTATTACTGGGATACTCTGTAATTATAACGGGACAGGTGATTATTACTGGGATACTCTGTAATTATAACGGGACAGGTGATTATTACTGGGGATACTCTGTAATTATAACAGGACAGGTGATTATTACTGGGATACTCTGTAATTATAACAGGACAGGTGATTATTACTGGGATACTCTGTAATTATAACTGGACAGGTGATTATTACTGGGATACTCTGTAATTATAACAGGACAGGTGATTATTACTGGGGATATTGTGTAATTATAACGGGACATGTGATTATTACTGGGATACTCTGTAATTATAACGGGACAGGTGATTATTTCTGGGGATACTCTGTAATTATAACGGGACAGGTGATTATTACTGGGATACTCTGTAATTATAACGGGACAGGTGATTATTACTGGGATACTCTGTAATTATAACAGGACAGGTGATTATTACTGGGATACTCTGTAATTATAACGGGACAGGTGATTATTACTGGGATACTCCGTAATTATAACAGGACAGGTGATTATTACTGGGATACTCTGTAATTATAACGGGACAGGTGATTATTACTGGGATACTCTGTAATTATAACAGGACAGGTGAGTATTACTGGGATACTCTGTAATTATAACGGGACAGGTGATTATTACTGGGATACTCTGTAATTATAACAGGACAGGTGATTATTACTGGGATACTCTGTAATTATAACGGGACAGGTGATTATTACTGGGATACTCCGTAATTATAACAGGACAGGTGATTATTACTGGGATACTCTGTAATTATAACTGGACAGGTGATTATTACTGGGATACTCTGTAATTATAACAGGACAGGTGAGTATTACTGGGGATATTGTGTAATTATAACGGGACAGGTGATTATTACTGGGATACTCTGTAATTATAACGGGACAGGTGATTATTTCTGGGGATACTCTGTAATTATAACGGGACAGGTGATTATTACTGGGATACTCTGTAATTATAACGGGACAGGTGATTATTACTGGGATACTCTGTAATTATAACGGGACAGGTGATTATTACTGGGATACTCTGTAATTATAACTGGACAGGTGATTATTACTGGGATACTCTGTAATTATAACAGGACAGGTGATTATTACTGGGGATATTGTGTAATTATAACGGGACAGGTGATTATTACTGGGATACTCTGTAATTATAACGGGACAGGTGATTATTTCTGGGGATACTCTGTAATTATAACGGGACAGGTGATTATTACTGGGATACTCTGTAATTATAACAGGACAGGTGATTATTACTGGGATACTCTGTAACTATAATGGGACAGGTGATTATTACTGGGATACTCCGTAATTATAACAGGACAGGTGATTATTACTGGGATACTCTGTAATTATAACTGGACAGGTGATTATTACTGGGATACTCTGTAATTATAACAGGACAGGTGATTATTACTGGGGATATTGTGTAATTATAACGGGACAGGTGATTATTTCTGGGGATACTCGGTAATTATAACGGGACAGGTGATTATTACTGGGGATACTCTGTAATTATAACGGGACAGGTGATTATTTCTGGGGATACTCTGTAATTATAACGGGACAGGTGATTATTACTGGGATACTCTGTAATTATAACGGGACAGGTGATTATTACTGGGATACTCTGTAATTATAACGGGACAGGTGATTATTACTGGGATACTCTGTAATTATAACGGGACAGGTGATTATTACTGGGATACTCCGTAATTATAACAGGACAGGTGATTATTACTGGGATACTCTGTAATTATAACTGGACAGGTGATTATTACTGGGATACTCTGTAATTATAATGGGACAAGTGATTATTACTGGGATACTCCGTAATTATAACGGGACAGGTGATTATTACTGGGATACTCTGTAATTATAACAGGACAGGTGATTATTACTGGGATACTCTGTAATTATAACGGGACAGGAGATTATTACTGGGATATTCTGTAATTATAACGGGACAGGTGATTATTACTGGGATACTCTAATTATAACAGGACAGGTGATTATTACTGGGATACTCTGTAATTATAACGGGACCGGTGATTATTACTGGGATACTCTGTTATTATAACAGGACACGTGATTATTACTGGGATACTCTGTAATTATAATGGGACAGGTGTTTATTACTGGGGATACTCTGTAATTATAACGGGACAGGTGATTATTACTGGGATACTCTGTAATTATAATGGGACAGGTGATTATTACTGGGATACTCTGTAATTATAACGGGACAGGTGATTATTACTGGGATACTCTGTAATTATAACTGGACAGGTGATTATTACTGGGGATACTCTGTAATTATAACTGGACAGGTGATTATTACTGGGATACTCTGTAATTATAACGGGACAGGTGATTATTACTGGGATACTCTGTAATTATAACGGGACAGGTGATTATTACTGGGATACTCTGTAATTATAACAGGACAGGTGATTATTACTGGGATACTCTAATTATAACAGGACAGGTGATTATTACTGGGATACTCTGTAATTATAACGGGACAGGTGATTATTACTGGGATACTCCGTAATTATAACAGGACAGGTGATTATTACTGGGATACTCTGTAATTATAACGGGACAGGTGATTATTACTGGGATACTCTGTAATTATAACTGGACAGGTGATTATTACTGGGATACTCTGTAATTATAACGGGACAGGTGATTATTACTGGGATACTCTGTAATTATAACAGGACAGGTGATTATTACTGGGATACTCTGTAATTATAACGGGACAGGTGATTATTACTGGGATACTCTGTAATTATAACGAGACAGGTGATTATTACTGGGGATACTCTGTAATTATAACAGGACAGGTGATTATTACTGGGATACTCTGTAATTATAACGGGACAGTTGATTATTACTGGGATACTCTAATTATAGAATCATAGAATCATAGAAGTTACAACATGGAAACAGGCCCTTCGGCCCAACATGTCCATGTCGCCCAGTTTATACCACTAAGCTAGTCCCAATTGCCTGCACTTGGCCCATATCCCTCGATACCCATCTTCCCCATGTAACTGTCCAAATGCTTTTTAAAAGACAAAATTGTACCCGCCTCTACTACTGCCTCTGGCAGCTCGTTCCAGACACTCACCACCCTTTGAGTGAAAAAATTGCCCCTCTGGATCCTTTTGTATCTCTCCCCTCTCACCTTAAATCTGTGCCCCCTCGTTATAGACTCCCCTACCTTTGGGAAAAGATTTTGACTATCGACCTTATCTATGCCCCTCATTATTTTATAGACTTCTATAAGATCACCCCTTAACCTCCTACTCTCCAGGGAATAAAGTCCCAGTCTGTCTAACCTCTCCCTGTAAGTCAAACCATCAAGTCCCGGTAGCATCCTAGTAAATCTTTTCTGCACTCTTTCTAGTTTAATAATATCCTTTCTATAATAGGGTGACCAGAACTGTACACAATATTCCAAGTGTGGCCTCACCAATGCCCTGTACAACTTCAACAAGACATCCCAACTCCTGCATTCAATGTTCTGACCAATGAAACCAAGCATGCTGAATGCCTTCTTCACCACCCTATCCACCTGTGACTCCACTTTCAAGGAGCTATGAATCTGTACTCCTAGATCTCTTTGTTCTATAACTCTCCCCAACGCCCTACCATTAACGGAGTAGGTCCTGGCCCGATTCGATCTACCAAAATGCATCACCTCACATTTATCTAAATTAAACTCCATCTGCCATTCATCGGCCCACTGGCCCAATTTATCAAGATCCCGTTGCAATCCTAGATAACCTTCTTCACTGTCCACAATGCCACCAATCTTGGTGTCATCTGCAAACTTACTAACCAGGACAGGTGATTATTACTGGGATATTCTGTAATTATAACGGGACAGGTGATTATTACTGGGATACTCTGTTATTATAACAGGACAGGTGATTATTACTGGGATACTCTGTAATTATAATGGGACAGGTGTTTATTACTGGGGATACTCTGTAATTATAACGGGACAGGTGATTATTACTGGGATACTCTGTAATTATAACTGGACAGGTGATTATTACTGGGATACTCTGTAATTATAACGGGACAGGTGATTATTACTGGGATACTCTGTAATTATAACTGGACAGGTGATTATTACTGGGGATACTCTGTAATTATAACTGGACAGGTGATTATTACTGGGATACTCTGTAATTATAACGGGACAGGTGATTATTACTGGGATACTCTGTAATTATAACAGGACAGGTGATTATTACTGGGGATACTCTGTAATTATAATGGGACAGGTGATTATTACTGGGATACTCTGTAATTAGAACGGGACAGGTGATTATTACTGGGATACTCTGTAATTATAACGGGACAGGTGATTATTACTGGGGATACTCTGTAATTATAATGGGACAGGTGATTATTACTGGGATACTCTGTAATTATAACGGGACAGGTGATTATTACTGGGATACTCTGTAGTTATAACAGGACAGGTGATTATTACTGGGATACTCTGTAATTATAACGGGACAGGTGATTATTACTGGGATACTCTGTAATTATAACGGGACAGGTGATTATTACTGGGTTACTCTGTAATTATAACTGGACAGGTGATTATTACTGGGATACTCTGTAATTATAACGGGACAGGTGATTATTACTGGGGATACTCTGTAATTATAACTGGACAGGTGATTATTACTGGGATACTCTGTAATTATAACGGGACTGGTGATTATTACTGGGGATACTCTGTAATTATAACGGGACAGGTGATTATTACTGGGGATACTCTGTAATTATAACGGGACAGGTGATTATTACTGGGGATACTCTGTAATTATAACGGGACAGGTGATTATTACTGGGATACTCTGTAATTATAACGGGACAGGTGATTATTACTGGGGATACTCTGTAATTATAACGGGACAGGTGATTATTACTGGGGATACTCTGTAATTATAACGGGACAGGTGATTATTACTGGGGATACTCTGTAATTGTAATGGGACAGGTGATTATTACTGGGGATACTCTGTAATTATAACTGGACAGGTGATTATTACTGGGATACTCTGTAATTATAACAGGACAGGTGATTATTACTGGGGATACTCTGTTATTATAACGGGACAGGTGATTATTACTGGGATACTCTGTAATTATAACGGGACAGGTGATTATTACTGGGGATACTCTGTTATTATAACGGGACAGGTTATTATTACTGGGGATACTCTGTTATTATAACGGGACAGGTTATTATTACTGGGGATACTCTGTAATTATAACAGGACAGGTGATTATTACTGGGATACTCTGTAATTATAACGGGACAGGTGATTATTACTGGGATACTCTGTAATTATAACAGGACAGGTGATTATTACTGGGATACTCTGTAATTATAACAGGACAGGTGATTATTACTGGGATACTCTGTAATTATAACGGGACTGGTGATTATTACTGGGGATACTCTGTAATTATAACGGGACAGGTGATTATTACTGGGGATACTCTGTAATTACAACGGGACAGGTGATTATTACTGGGGATACTCTGTAATTATAACAGGACAGGTGATTATTACTGGGGATACTCTGTAATTATAACGGGACAGGTGATTATTACTGGGATACTCTGTAATTATAACAGGACAGGTGATTATTACTGGGATACTCTGTAATTATAACGGGACTGGTGATTATTACTGGGATACTCTGTAATTATAACGGGACAGGTGATTATTACTGGGGATACTCTGTAATTATAACGGGACAGGTGATTATTACTGGGGATACTCTGTAATTATAACTGGACAGGTGATTATTACTGGGATACTCTGTAATTATAACGGGACAGGTGATTATTACTGGGGATACTCTGTAATTATAACAGGACAGGTGATTATTACTGGGGATACTCTGTAATTATAACGGGACAGGTGATTATTACTGGGATACTCTGTAATTATAACAGGACAGGTGATTATTACTGGGATACTCTGTAATTATAACGGGACTGGTGATTATTACTGGGATACTCTGTAATTATAACGGGACAGGTGATTATTACTGGGGATACTCTGTAATTATAACGGGACAGGTGATTATTACTGGGATACTCTGTAATTATAACGGGACAGGTGATTATTACTGGGATACTCTGTAATTATAACAGGACTGGTGATTATTACTGGGATACTCTGTAATTATAACGGGACAGGTGATTATTACTGGGATACTCTGTAATTATAACGGGACAGGTGATTATTACTGGGATACTCTGTAATTATAACGGGACAGGTGATTATTACTGGGATACTCTGTAATTATAACGGGACAGGTGATTATTACTGGGGATACTCTGTAATTATAACGGGACAGGTGATTATTACTGGGGATACTCTATAATTACTACAGTAGTGTGCCTGATTGCGGTTATGGTGATTTGGTCCTTTCTTTCAGGAAAATCTTCGGCCCTCACCTCTGTGGCGATGCCATGCAGATTCACCCCGAGACCAATCAGATTTTGACAGGTTCATGGAGGAAGGAAAAGAGTTTGGAGGTGAGGCGTCCTGCAGGACCTGCTCCTCCTCGAGCTTCGCTTGGCAATAATGTACTCGAGTGTCTGTCCCTGGGACCCACTCTCTGTGGTGTCTCATTACTCTCAATGTGTTTGTTCACTCAGGTCTGGGACTACATGTCAGGGGAGAAAATTCAAGACATTGCTGAGGATGAGAGGGGCAACAGCCTGGTGAGTAGGGTCAGAAGATATCGGGAACTGGGGTACAGGTCCCCCCGCGGGGCACCGACTCTCCCCGGGGTACGGGTCACCCCCCCGCGGGGCACCGACTCTCCCCCGGGGTACGGGTCCCCCCCGCGGGGCACCGACTCTCCCCGGGGTACGGGTCCCCCCCCGCGGGGCACCGACTCTCCCCGGGGTACGGGTCCCCCCCGCGGGGCACCGACTCTCCCCGGGGTACGGGTCCCCCCCGCGGGGCACCGACTCTCCCCGGGGTACGGGTCACCCCCCCTCGGGGCACCGACTCTCCCCGGGGTACGGGTCCTCCCCCGCGGGGCACCGACTCTCCCCGGGGTACGGGTCTCCCCCCCGCGGGGCACCGACTCTCCCCCGGGGTACGGGTCCCCCCCGCGGGGCACCGACTCTCCCCGGGGTACGGGTCCCCCCCGCGGGGCACTGACTCTCCCCGGGGTACGGGTCCCCCCCGCGGGGCACCGACTCTCCCCGGGGTACGGGTCACCCCCCCGCGGGGCACCGACTCTCCCCCGGGGTACGGGTCCCCCCCGCGGGACACCGACTCTCCCCGGGGTACGGGTCACCCCCCCTCGGGGCACCGACTCTCCCCCGGGGTACGGGTCCCCCCCGCGGGACACCGACTCTCCCCGGGGTACGGGTCCCCCCCGCGGGACACCGACTCTCCCCGGGGTACGGGTCCCCCCCGCGGGGCACCGACTCCCCCCGGGGTACGGGTCCCCCCCGCGGGGCACCGACTCTCCCCGGGGTACGGGTCCCCCCCCCCCCGCGGGGCACCGACTCTCCCCGGGGTACGGGTCCCCCCACGGGGCACCGACTCTCCCCGGGGTACGGGTCCCCCCCGCGGGGCACCGACTCTCCCCGGGGTACGGGTCCCCCCCGCGGGGCTCCGACTCTCCCCCGGGGTACGGGTCCCCCCCGCGGGGCACCGACTCTCCCCCGGGGTACGGGTCCCCCCGCGGGGCACCGACTCTCCCCCGGGGTACGGGTCCCCCCACGGGGCACCGACTCTCCCCGGGGTACGGGTCCCCCCCGCGGGGCACCGACTCTCCCCGGGGTACGGGTCCCCCCCCGCGGGGTTGAGGAGTGGTTGAGGGGGACAGACTGTGGTGGGGAGGTGTGGGAGGGCGATGGCTGGGGGTGAGGTTTGGTACCCGGGAGTTTGGGACAGACTTTGGGGGGCGGTGAGGGAGGAGGGATGAAGGGGACGGACTGTGTGTGGTGGGTTGTGGGGGTGAGGGGGAGGATGGGTGGAGTGTGGTAGGTGAGGGGAACAGATTCTGTTCGAGTGAGGGGTGGGGTTGAGGCGTGAGGGGTGGGGTTGAGGGAGTGTTTGAGGGGTGCGGGTGAGGGAGAGGTTGAGTGGGTGAGGGAGGGTTTGAGGGGTGAGGGTGAGGGAGAGGTTGAGTGGGTGAGGGAGGGGTTGAGGGGTGAGGGTGAGGGAGAGGTTGAGTGGGTGAGGGAGGGGTTGAGGGGTGAGGGTGAGGTAGAGGTTGAGTGGGTGAGGGAGGGGTTGAGGGGTGAGGGTGAGGGAGAGGTTGAGTGGGTGAGTGAGGGGTTGAGGAGTGGGGGTGAGGGGGATATTCTGGGGGGTGAGGGGATGAGGGGGGTTTGATGGTTGGACTGGGGGCAAACTGGGGGGTGGGGGGTAAGGTGGAGGGAAGAGTGTGAGGCGGATGGTCTGGGGGATGAGGGTGAGATTGAGGGGTTCAGGGGGGTGTGGCGGGTAGACTGGGGTTGAGGTGGGTAGAGTGGGGGGATAGACTGGGGGAGTGAGGGGGATAAACTGGTGGGGTGAGGGGTAAAGGGGTGAGGGAGGGGTTGAGGGGTGAGGGGTGGTGAGGGGGACAGACTGGGGGGTGAGGTAGTGAGTGGGGGTGAGGGGGGTAAAGGGATGAGCGGTGTAAGGGGTTAATGGGGTGAGGGGATAAGGGGTGAGGAGGGGGGTAAGGGGTTGCGTAGAGAGTGAGGGGTGAGGAGGGGATGAGGGGGTGAGGAGGGTAAGGGGATGAGGAGGGCGTTTAGGGGGTGAGGGGGAGGACGAGGGAGGTGAGGGGGTAGACTGGGGGTGAGTGGAGGTGTGGGGGTGAGGGGGTAGACTGGGGGTGAGGGGTGTAGACTGGGATGGTGAGGCAGTGAGAGGCGGAGGGGGTGAGAGGGTAGACTTGGGGGGTGAGGCGGTCAGGGATAGACTGAGGTGAGGCAGTGAGTGGGGATGAGGGGGGTAAGGGGTGAGGAAGGGGGTCAGGGGGAGGAGGAGGGGGGTAAGGGTTGAGGGGAGGGGAGGCAGGAGGGGGAGGGTGTGAGGGGTAGACTTGGGGGTAAGGGGGTGAGATGGAGGGGATGCGGGTAAGGGGGTGAGGGGGGATGAGGGGTGAGGGGTTGAGGAGGGGGTTAAGGGGGTGAGGAGGGGCAAGGGGATAAGGGGAGGTGGGGTAGACTGGGGCAGGGTAAGGAGGTGAGGCAGGGTGAGGAGGTGGTGAGGGTGGCTAAGGGAGTGATGGAGGGTAAGGAGGTGAGGAGAGGGCGAGGGAGGGTAAGGAGGTGAGGAGGGGTTGAGGGGGGTAAGGGGGTGAGGGTGGTGAGGGGGGTAGACCTGGGGGTTGAGGGGGGGTTTGGGAGTGAGGGGGTGAGGTGGTGATTGAGGGGTGTTTGAATGGGGGTGAGGGGTGTTTGACGGGGTGAGGGGGGTTTGACGGGGGAGTTTGAGGGAGGTGAGAGGGTGTTTGAGGGGGAGAGGGGGCTTTGAAGGGAGTTTGAGGGGTGAGCGAGTTTGAGGGGGGTGGGGGGGTGAGGGGGAGTTTGAGGAGTTTGAGGGGGTGAGGGGAGTTTGAGGGGGGTTGAGGTGGAGTTTGAGGGGATTGAGGGAGTTTGATTTGAGGGGGAGATTGAGGAGTTTGAGGGGGATTTGAGGGAGTTTGAGGGGGGTTTGAGGAGTGTGGGGGGTTTGAGGGGGAGTTTGAGGGAGTTTGATTTGAGGGGATTTGAGGGAGTTTGAGGAGGAGTTTGAGGGGCTTTGAGTGAGGTTGAGGGGGAGTTTGAGGAGTTTGACGGTGAGTTTGAGGAGGGTGTGAGGGGAGTTTGATTTGAGGGGGAGTTTGAGGGGATTTGAGTGAGTTTGAGGAGGGGTTTGAGGGGATTTGAGTGAGTTTGAGGGGATTTGAGTGAGTTTGAGGGGGGTTTGAGGGGATTTGAGTGAGTATGAGGGGGGTTTGAGGGGGATTTGAGTGAGTTTGAGGGGTGGTTTGAGGGGATTTGAGTGAGTTTGAGGGGGAGTTTGAGGGGTTTGAAGGGGAGTTTGAGGGGGGGGTTGAGGAGTTTCAGGGGGAGTTTGAAGGGATTTGAGTGAGTTTGAGGAGGGGTTTGAAGAGTTTGAGGGGAGTTGAAGGAGTTTGAGGGGGGTTTGAGGAGTTTGAGAGGGAGTTTGAGGGGGGTTTGAGGGGATTTGAGGCAGTTTGAGGGGATTTGAGTGAGTTTGAGGGGGATTTGAGGGGGGTTTGAGGGGATTTGAGTGAGTATGAAGGGGGTTTGAGGGGGATTTGAGTGAGTTTGAGGGGTGGTTTGAGGGGATTTGAGTGAGTTTGAGGGGAGTTTGAGGGGTTTGAAGGGGAGTTTGAGGGGGGTTTGAGGAGTTTCAGGGGGAGTTTGAAGGGATTTGAGTGAGGTAGAGGAGGGGTTTGAGGGGGAGTTTGAGGGGATTTGAAGGAGTTTGAGGGGGAGTTGGGGGGGTTTGAGGGGGATTTGAGTGAGTTTAAGGGGGGTTGAGGGAGTTTGAGGGGGTTTGAGGAGTTTGAGGGGATTTGAGGCAGTTTGAGGGGGAGTTTGAGGAGTTTAAGGGGGGTTTGTGGGGGGGTTGAGGGGGGTTTGAGGAGTTTGAGTGGCGTTTGAGGGGGTTTGAGGAGTTTGAGGGGATTTGAGGGAGTTTGAAGGGGGTTGAGGAGTTTGAGGGGGGTTTGAGGAGTTTGAGGGGATTTGAGGGGGGGGTTGAGGAGTTTGAGGGGGGTTTTGAGGGGGGTTGAGGGAGTTTGAGGGGCGGTTGAGGAGTTTGAGGGGATTTGAGGGGGGTTTGAGGGAATTTGAGGGGATTTTTTTTTTATTCGTTCACGGGATGTGGGCGTCGCTGGCGAGGCCGGCATTTATTGCCCATCCCTAATTGCCCTTGAGAAGGTGGTGGTGAGCCGCCTTCTTGAACCGCTGCAGTCCGTGTGGTGAAGGTTCTCCCACAGCGCTGTTAGGAAGGGAGTTCCAGGATTTTGACCCAGCGACAATGAAGGAACGGCGATATATTTCCAAGTCGGGATGGTGTGTGACTCGGAGGGGAACGTGCAGATGGTGTTGTTCCCATGTGCCTGCTGCTCTTGTCCTTCTAGGTGGTAGAGGTCGTGGGTTTGGGAGGTGCTGTTGAAGAAGCCTTGGTGAGTTGCTGCAGTGCATCCTGTGGATGGTACACACTGCAGCCACTGTGCGCCGGTGGTGAAGGGAGTGAATGTTTAGGGTGGTGGATGGGGTGCCAATCAAGCGGGCTGCTTTGTCCTGGATGGTGTCGAGCTTCTTGAGTGTTGTTGGAGCTGCACTCATCCAGGCAAGTGGAGAGTATTCCATCACACTCCTGACTTGTGCCTTGCAGATGGTGGAAAGGCTTTGGGGAGTCAGGAGGTGAGTCACTCGCCGCAGAATCCCCAGCCTCTGACCTGCTCTTGTAGCCACAGTATTTATATGGCTGGTCCAGTTAAGTTTCTGGTCAATGGTGACCCCCAGGATGTTGATGGTGGGGGATTCGGCGATGGTAATGCCGTTGAATGTCAAGGGGAGGTGGTTGGACTCTCTCTTGTTGGAGATGGTCATTGCCTGACACTTGTCTGGCACGAATGTTACTTGCCACTTATGAGCCCAAGCCTGGATGTTGTCCAGGTCTTGCTGCATGCGGGCTCGGACTGCTTCATTATCTGAGGGGTTGCGAATGGAACTGAACACTGTGCAGTCATCAGCGAACATCCCCATTTCTGACCTTATGATGGAGGGAAGGTCATTGATGAAGCAGCTGAAGATGGTTGGGCCTAGGACACTGCCCTGAGGAACTCCTGCAGCAATGTCCTGGGGCTGAGATGATTGGCCTCCAACAACCACTACCATCTTCCTTTGCGCTAGGTATGATTCCAGCCTTGATTGGCCGGATTGGATTTGTCCTGCTATTTGTGGACAGGACATACCTGGGCAATTTTCCACATTGTCGGGTGGATGCCAGTGTTGTAGCTGTACTGGAACAGCTTGACTGGAGGCGCAGCTAGTTCTGGAGCACAAGTCTTCAGCACTACAGCTGGGATGTTGTCGGGGCTCATAGCCTTTGCTGTATCCAGTGCACTCAGCCGTTTCTTGATATCACGTGGAGTGAATCGAATTGGCCGAAGACTGGCTTCCGTGATGGTGGGGATATCGGGCAGGAGGCCGAGATGGATCATCCACTCGGCACTTCTGGCTGAAGATGGTTGCAAACCAGCCTTGTCTTTTGCGCTCATGTGCTGGACTCCGCCATCATTGAGAATGGGGATGTTTGCAGAGCCTCCTCCTCCCGTTAGTTGTTTAATTGTCCACCACCATTCACGACTGGATGTGGCAGGACTGCAGAGCTTTGATCTGATCCGTTGGTTGTGGAATCGCTTAGCTCTGTCTATAGCATGTTGCTTCCGCTGTTTAGCATGCATGTCGTCCTGAGTTGTAGCTTCACCAGGTTGGCACCTCATTTTTAGGTACGCCTGGTGCTGCTCCTGGCTTGCTCTTCTGCACTCCTCATTGAACCAGAGTTGATCCCCTGGTTTGTTGGTAATGTTAGAGTGAGGGATATGCCGGGCCATGAGGTTACAGATTGTGCTGGAATACAATTCTGCTGCTGCTGATGGCCCACAGCGCCTCATGGATGCCCAGTTTTGAGCTGCCAGATCTGTTCTGAATCTATCCCATTTAGCACGGTGGTAGTGCCACACAACACGTTGGATGGTGTCCTCAGTGCGAAGACGGGACTTCGTCTCCACGAGGACTGTGCGGTGGTCACTCCTACCAATACTGTCATGGACAGATGCATCTGCGACAGGTAGATTGGTGAGGACGAGGTCAAGTAAGTTTTTCCCTCGTGTTGGTTCGCTCACCACCTGCCGCAGGCCCAGTCTGGCAGCTATGTCCTTCAGGACTCGGCCAGCTCGGTCAGTAGTGGTGCTACCGAGCCACTCTTGGTGATGGACATTGAAGTCCCCCACCCAGAGTACATTTTGTGCCCTTGCTACCCTCAGTGCTTCCTCCAAGTGGTGCTCAACATGGAGGAGGACTGATTCATCAGCTGAGGGAGGACGGTAGGTGGTAATCAGCAGGAGGTTTCCGTGCCCAGGTTTGACCTGATGCCATGAGATTTCATGGGGTCCGGAGTCAATGTTGAGGACTCCCAGGGCCACTCCCTCCTGACTGTATATCACTGTACCGCCACCTCTGGTGGGTCTGTCCTGCCGGTGGGACAGGACATACCCAGGGATGGTGATGGAAGAGTCTGGGACGTTGGCTGAAAGATATGATTCTGTGAGTATGGCTATGTCAGGCTGTTGCTTGACTAGTCTGTGGGACAGCTCTCCCAATTTTGGCACAAGTCCCCAGATGTTAGTAAGGAGGACCTTGCAGGGTCGACTGGGCTTGGTGTTTTGCCGTTGTCGTGTCCGGTGCCTAGTGGTCCGATGCCGGGTGGTCCGTCCGGTTTTATTCTTATTGTGACTTTTTTTAGCGAGATTGGACAACTGAGTGTCTTGCTTGGCCATTTCAGAGGGCAATTAAGAATCAACCACATTGCTGTGGGTCTGGAGTCACATATAGGCCAGACCGGGTAAGGACGGCAGGCTTCCTTCCCTAAAGGGCATTAGTGAAACTAGATGGGTTTTTACGACAATCCGGTAGTTTCATGGCCATCATTACTGATACTAGTATTTTAATTCCAGATTTTTATTTAATTGAATTTAAATTCGCCAGCTGCCTTGGCGGGATTTGAACTCATGACTCTGGATTTTAGTCCAGGCCTCTGGATTACTAGTCCAGATTGAGGGAGCTTGAGGGGGAGTTTGAGGGGTTTGAGGGGGGGGTTGAGGAGTTTGAGGGGATTTGAGGGAGTTTGAGGGGGGATTTGAGGAGTTTGAGTGAGTTTGAGGGGGGTTTGAGGAGTTTGAGGGGATTCGAGGGAGTTTGAGGAGGGTTTGAGGGAGGATTGAGGAGTGTGAGGGAGGGTTGAGGAGTTTGAGGGGGGTTTGAGGAGTTTGAGGGGGGGTTTGAGGAGCTTGAGGGAGTTTGAGGGGGGTTTGAGGAGTTTGAGGGGGGGTTGAGGAGTTTGAGGGGGGGTTGAGGAGTTTGAGGGGGGGTTGAGGAGTTTGAGGGGGGGTTGAGGAGTTTGAGGGGGATTTGAGGGGGGGTTTGAGGAGGGGTTTGAGGAGTTTGAGGGGGGGTTTGAGGGAGTGAGGAGTTTGAGGGGGGGTTTGAGGAGTTTGAGGGGGGGTTTGAGGAGGGTTGGAGGAGTTTGAGGAGGGTTGGAGGAGTTTGAGGGGGGGTTTGAGGGAGTTTGAGGGGGGGTTTGAGGAGGGGTTGAGGAGTTTGAGGGGGGGTTGGAGGAGTTTGAGGGGTGTTTGAGGGGGGTTGAGGAGTTTGAGGGGGGTTGAGGAGTTTGAGGGGTTTTGAGGGAGTTTGAGGAGTTTGAGGGGGGGTTGAGGAGTTTGAGGGGGTTTGAGGGAGTTTGAGGGTGTTGAGGGGGGGTTTGAGGAGTTTGAGGGAGTTTGAGGGGGGTTTTGAGGAGTTTGAGGGGGTTTGAGGGTGTTGAGGGGGGGTTTGAGGAGTTTGAGGGGTTTTGAGGGGGGTTTTGAGGGATTTTGAGGGGCGCTTTGAGGAGTTTGAGGGAGTTTGAGGAGTTTGAGGGGCGCTTTGAGGAGTTTGAGGGAGTTTGAGGGGTGTTTGAGGAGTTTGAGGGGGGTTGAGGAGTTTGAGGGGGGTTTGAGGAGGGTTGGAGGAGTTTGAGGGGGGGTTTGAGGGAGTTTGAGGGGGGGTTTGAGGAGGGGTTGAGGAGTTTGAGGGGGGGTTGAGGAGTTTGAGGGGAGTTTGAGGGGGGTTTGAGGGAGTTTGAGGGGGGGTTGAGGAGTTTGAGGGGGGGTTGAGGAGTTTGAGGGGGGGTTGAGGAGTTTGAGGGGGGGTTTGAGGGTGTTGAGTGGGGGTTTGAGGAGTTTTGAGGGAGTTTGAGGGGGGTTTTGAGGGAGTTTGAGGGGGGTTTGAGGAGTTTGAGGGGTTTTGAGGGAGTTTGAGGGGGGTTTTGAGGGAGTTTGAGGGGGGTTTTGAGGGAGTTTGAGGGGGGGTTTTGAGGGAGTTTGAGGGGGGTTTGAGGAGTTTGAGGGGGGGTTGAGGAGTTTGAGGGGTTTTGAGGGAGTTTGAGGGTGTTTGAGGTGTTTGAGGGGGGGTTTGAGGGGGTTTGAGGAGTTTGAGGGGGGGGTTGAGGAGTTTGAGGGGTGTTTGAGGAGGGTTGGAGGAGTATGAGGGGGGGTTTGAGGGAGTTTGAGGGGGGGTTTGAGGAGGGGTTGAGGAGTTTGAGGGGGGGTTGAGGAGTTTGAGGGGGGGTTGGAGGAGTTTGAGGGGGGTTTGAGGGAGTATGAGGGGGGGTTTGAGGGGTTTTGTGGGAGTTTGAGGAGTTTGAGGGGGGGGTTGAGGAGTTTGAGGGGAGTTTGAGGGGGTGTTTGAGGGTGTTGAGGGGGGGTTTGAGGAGTTTGAGGGGGGGTTTGAGGAGTTTGAGGGGTTTTGAGGGAGTTTGAGGGGGGGTTTTGAGGAGTTTGAGGGTGTTGAGGGGGAGTTTGAGGGAGTTTGGGGGGGTTTGAGGAGTTTGAGGGGGCTTGAGGGGGGGTTTGAGGGGAGTTTGAGGGGGTTAGAGGAGTTTGAGGGGGTTTGAGGAGTTTGAGGGGGTTTGAGGAGTTTGAGGGGGTTTGAGGAGTTTGAGGGGGGGTTTGAGGGAGTTTGAGGGGGGTTTGAGGGAGTTTGAGGGGGGTTTGAGGAGTTTGAGGGGGGTTTGAGGAGTTTGAGGGGGGGTTTGAGGGAGTTTGGGGGGGTTTGAGGAGTTTGAGGGGGTTTGAGGAGTTTGAGGAGTTTGAGGGGGTTTGAGGAGTTCGAGGGGGTTTGAGGGGTTTGAGGAGGGGTTTGAGGGAGTTTGAGGGGGGGTTTGAGGGAGTTTGAGGGGGGGTTTGAGGAGTTTGAGGGTGTTGAGGGGGAGTTTGAGGGAGTTTGGGGGGGTTTGAGGGGGCTTGAGGGGGGGTTTGAGGAGTTTGAGGGGAGTTTGAGGGGAGTTTGAGGGGGTTAGAGGAGTTTGAGGGGGTTTGAGGAGTTTGAGGGGGAGTTTGAGGGGGGTTTGAGGAGTTTGAGGGGGGTTTGAGGGAGTTTGAGGGAGTTTGAGGGGGGTTTGAGGAGTTTGAGGGGGGGTTTGAGGGAGTTTGGGGGGGTTTGAGGAGTTTGAGGGGGTTTGAGGGGGGGGTTTGAGGAGTTTGAGGGGGTTTGAGGAGTTTGAGGGGGTTTGAGGGGTTTGAGGAGTTTGAGGGGGTTTGAGGGGGAGTTTGAGGAGTTTGAGGGGGAGTTTGAGGGAGTTTGAGGGGGGGTTTGAGGGAGTTTGAGGGGGGGTTTGAGGAGTTTGAGGGGTGGTTTGAGGGGTTTTAAGGGGGTTTGAGGAGTGTGAGGGAGTTTGAGGGGTTTGAGGTGGGTTTGAGGAGTTTGAGGGGGTTTGAGGGGGGGTTTGAGGAGTTTGAGGGGGGGTTTGAGGAGTTTGAGGGGGTTTGAGAAGTTTGAGGAGTTTGAGGGGGGTTTTGAGGGGGGTTTGAGGAGTTTGAGGGGGGTTTGAGGGGGTTTGAGGGGGGGTTGAGGAGTTTGAGGGGGTTTGAGGGGGGGTTTGAGGAGTTTGAGGGGGTTTGAGGAGTTTGAGGAGTTTGAGGAGTTTGAGGGGGTTTGAGGGGGGGTTTGAGGAGTTTGAGGGGGGTTTGAGGGAGTTTGAGGAGTTTGAGGGGGTTTGAGGGGGTTTGAGAATTAGAGGGGGGGTTTGAGGAGTTTGAGGAGGGGGTTTGAGGAGTTTGAGGGGGTTTGAGGGGTTTTAAGGGGGTTTGAGGGGTTTAAGGGGGTTTGAGGGGGGGTTTGAGGAGTTTGAGCGAGTTTGAGGGGGGGTTTGAGGAGTTTGAGGGGGTTTGAGGGAGTTTGAGGGGGTTTGAGGAGTTTGAGGGGGTTTGAGGGAGTTTGAGGGGTTTGAGGGAGTTTGAGGGGGTTTGAGTGGGGGTTTGAGGGGGGGTTTGAGGAGTTTGAGGGGGGTTTGAGGAGTTTGAGGGGGTTTGAGGGGGGGTTTGAGGAGTTTGAGGGGGTTTGAGGGAGTTTGAGGGGGGTTTGAGGGGGGGGTTTGAGGAGTTTGAGGGGGTTTGAGGAGTTTGAGGGGGTTTGAGGGAGTTTGAGGGGGTTTGAGGAGTTTGAGGGGGTTTGAGGGAGTTTGAGGGGGTTTGAGGAGTTTGAGGGGGTTTGAGGGAGTTTGAGGGAGTTTGAGGGGGGTTTGAGGGAGTTTGAGGGGGGTTTGAGGGAGTTTGAGGGAGTTTGAGGGGGGTTTGAGGGAGGTTTGAGGGAGTTTGAGGGAGTTTGAGGGGGGGTTTGAGGGAGTTTGAGGGGGGGTTTGAGGGAGTTTGAGGGGAGTTTGAGGGAGTTTGAGGGGGGGTTTGAGGGAGTTTGAGGGAGTTTGAGGGGGGGTTTGAGGGAGTTTGAGGGAGTTTGAGGGAGTTTGAGGGGGGTTTGAGTGGGGGTTTGAGGGGGGGTTTGAGGAGTTTGAGGGGGTTTGAGGAGTTTGAGGGGGGTTTGGGGGGGTTTGAGGGAGTTTGAGGGAGTTTGAGGGGGTTTGAGAGGGAGTTTGAGGGGGGGGTTTGAGGGAGTTTGAGGGAGTTTGAGGGAGTTTGAGGGAGTTTGGTGTCTGACGGTCTCGGACGTCGAACTGATTGTTTGACCTTTCCCCTCCGCACAGATCTACAGCTGCCATTGGCTGGGATCTGATCACCTGATCGCGGCCGGGACCAGGAGTAACATTTGTCGACTTGTTGAACGGGGCTCGATGGCGGTGAGTCGCCCGGGGCGGGGGGCGGGGGGTCGGAGGTGGCCCGGGGCGGGGGGTCGGAGGTGGCCCGGGGCGGGGGTCGGAGGTGGCCCGGGGCGGGGGTCGGAGGTGGCCCGGGGCGGGGGGTCGGAGGTGGCCCGGGGCGGGGGTCGGAGGTGGTCCGGGTCGGAGGTCGGAGGTGGTCCGGGGCGGGGGTCGGAGGTGGCCCGGGGCGGGGGGTCGGAGGTGGCCCGGGGCGGGGGTCGGAGGTGGCCCGGGGCGGGGGTCGGAGGTGGCCCGGGGCGGGGGTCGGAGGTGGCCCGGGGCGGGGGGTCGGAGGTCGGAGGTGGCCCGGGGCGGGGGTCGGAGGTGGCCCGGGGGCGGGGGTCGGAGGTGGCCCGGGGCGGGGGTCGGAGGTGGCCCGGGGCGGGGGTCGGAGGTGGCCCGGGGCGGGGGTCGGAGGTGGCCCGGGGCGGGGGTCGGAGGTGGCCCGGGGCGGGGGTCGGAGGTGGCCCGGGGCGGGGGTCGGAGGTGGCCCGGGGCGGGGGTCGGAGGTCGCCCGGGGCGGGGGGTCGGAGGTCGCCCGGGGCGGGGGTCGGAGGTGGCCCGGGGCGGGGGGGTCGGAGGTGGCCCGGGGCGGGGGTCGGAGGTGGCCCGGGGGCGGGGGGTCGGAGGTGGCCCGGGGCGGGGGTCGGAGGTGGCCCGGGGCGGGGGGGTCGGAGGTGGCCCGGGGCGGGGGTCGGAGGTGGTCCGGGGCGGGGGTCGGAGGTGGTCCGGGGTGGGGGGTCGGAGGTCGCCCAGCGTGGGGTGAGGGGTGAGATTTCATTTTTTCCCCCTTGTCCTTTCCCCCCTCGTCCTTTCCCCTCACCCCCCCTGTCCCGTCCCCCCCACTTTCCCCCCTCGTCCCCTCACCCCCCTCGTCCCCTCATCCCCCCTCGTCCCCCCCTCGACCCCTCACCCCCCCTCGACCCCTCTCCCCCACTTTCCCCCCTCGTCCCCTCACCCCCCCTCGTCCCCTCACCCCCCCCTCGTCCCCTCATCCCCCCTCGTCCCCCCTCGACCCCTCACCCCCCCCTCGACCCCTCTCCCCCACTTTCCCCCCTCGTCCCCTCACCCCCCCCTTGTCCCCTCACCCCCCCCTTTCCCCCTTGTACCTTGTGTTGTGTTTCTTGGCTGAGAGTCCTGGTTTCTGATTGTTCTTCTCTCTTTCAGACCATTGGCCGCCTGGCGAACCTGCCCCGTGGGGTTTACAGCACTGACGTGACCAGTGGGGGATCGGGGAGACCGCTGATCGCAGTCTGTTCCGACGACCATGTCTACCTCCTGGATCCAGGCTCCGGATCACCAGAGAGTGACGGGACCCGGCCCTGGCTCACCGGGGAATGAGGGGACCCGGCCCCAGCGGGGGAGTGACGGGACCCGGCCCCGGCCCCAGCCGGGAGTGACGGGACCCGGCCCCGGCCCCAGCCGGGAGTGACGGGCCCTGGCCCTGGCTCACCGGGGAATGAGGGCCCCCGGCCCCAGCGGGGAGTGACGGGACCCGGCCCCAGCGGGGAGTGACGGGACCCGGCCCCAGCGGGGAGTGACGGGACCCAGATCACTTTCCTCCCTGTCCTCCCTCCCCCTCCCCCTTCCCCCAGACACAGAGAGACAGACAGTGACACAGGAACAGAGACACACTCACACAGACAGAGACACCGACCCACACACAGAGACACAGGGACAGAGACACACTCACACAGACAGAGACACCGACCCACACACAGACAGAGAGACAGAGACACCGACCCACACACAGACAGAGAGACAGAGACACTGACCCACACACAGACAGAGAGACAGACAGTGACACAGGGACAGAGACACTCACACAGACAGAGACACCGACCCACACATAGACAGAGAGACAGAGACACCTACCCACACACAGAGACACACTCACACAGACAGAGACACCGACCCACACACAGACAGAGAGACAGAGACACCGACCCACACACAGACAGAGAGACAGAGACACCGACCCACAGAGAGACAGAGACACCGACCCACACACAGACAGAGAGACAGAGACACTGACCCACACACAGACAGAGACACCGACCCACAGAGAGACAGAGACACCGACCCACAGAGAGACAGAGACACCGACCCACACACAGACAGAGACACCGACCCACACACAGACAGAGACACCGACCCACACACAGACAGAGAGACAGACAGAGACACCGACCCACACACAGACAGAGAGACAGACAGTGACACAGGAACAGAGACACACTCACACAGACAGAGACACCGACCCACACACAGACAGAGAGACAGAGACACCGACCCACACACAGACAGAGAGACAGACAGTGACACAGGGACAGAGACACACTCACACAGACAGAGAGACAGACAGTGACACAGGGACAGAGACACACTCACACAGACAGAGACACCGACCCACACACAGACAGAGAGACAGAGACACCGACCCACAGAGAGACCGACCCCCACACACACAGAGACAGAGACAGAGACACACTCACACACACCGAGACACACACACACACTGAGACAGACAGTGACACAGAGACAGAGACACCTACCCACACACAGACACACACTCCCCATCAAATTCTTTAATGTCAGTCCTGAGCTTGTGTCAATAATTTGTATATTTTTTATGGATTCTCTGAATAAACAGAATGTTTTCCCCGTATTGGTGACTCCTCCCTGACCCCATCACAATCTTTACATCCAGCAGACAATCCGA
>NW_027138715.1:0-36990 GCF_035084215.1 Heptranchias perlo
TGTCCCTCACTGTAGGACAGTGTCCATAGTGTCAGTCCCATCACAGTCCCTCACTGTGGGACAGTGTCCATAGTGTCAGTCCCATCACAGTCCCTCACTGTAGGACAGTGTCCATAGTGTCAGTCCCATCACAGTCCCTCACTGTCGGACAGTGTCCATAGTGTCAGTCCCATCACAGTCCCTCACTGTAGGACAGTGTCCATAGTGTCAGTCCCATCACAGTCCCTCACTGTCGGACAGTGTCCATAGTGTCAGTCCCATCACAGTCCCTCACTGTAGGACAGTGTCCATAGTGTCAGTCCATCACAGTCCCTCACTGTCGGACAGTGTCCATAGTGTCAGTCCCATCACAGTCCCTCACTGTCGGACAGTGTCCATAGTGTCAGTCCATCACAGTCCCTCACTGTCGGACAGTGTCCATAGTGTCAGTCCCATCACAGTCCCTCACTGTAGGACAGTGTCCATAGTGTCAGTCCCATCACAGTCCCTCACTGTAGGACAGTGTCCATAGTGTCAGTCCCATCACAGTCCCTCACTGTAGGACAGTGTCCATAGTGTCAGTCCCATCACAGTCCCTCACTGTGGACAGTGTCCATAGTGTCAGTCCCATCACAGTCCCTCACTGTCGGACAGTGTCCATAGTGTCAGTCCCGTCACAGTCCCTCACTGTCGGACAGTGTCCATAGTGTCAGTCCCATCACAGTCCCTCACTGTGGACAGTGTCCATAGTGTCAGTCCCATCACAGTCCCTCACTGTAGGACAGTGTCCATAGTGTCAGTCCATCACAGTCCCTCACTGTAGGACAGTGTCCATAGTGTCAGTCCATCACAGTCCCTCACTGTAGGACAGTGTCCATAGTGTCAGTCCCATCACAGTCCCTCACTGTCGGACAGTGTCCATAGTGTCAGTCCATCACAGTCCCTCACTGTGGACAGTGTCCATAGTGTCAGTCCCATCACAGTCCCTCACTGTCGGACAGTGTCCATAGTGTCAGTCCCATCACAGTCCCTCACTGTCGGACAGTGTCCATAGTGTCAGTCCATCACAGTCCCTCACTGTCAGACAGTGTCCACAGTGTCAGTCCCATCACAGTCCCTCACTGTCGGACAGTGTCCATAGTGTCAGTCCCATCACAGTCCCTCACTGTAGGACAGTGTCCATAGTGTCAGTCCCATCACAGTCCCTCACTGTCAGACAGTGTCCATAGTGTCAGTCCCATCACAGTCCCTCACTGTAGGACAGTGTCCATAGTGTCAGTCCCATCACAGTCCCTCACTGTAGGACAGTGTCCATAGTGTCAGTCCCATCACAGTCCCTCACTGTCAGACAGTGTCCATAGTGTCAGTCCCATCACAGTCCCTCACTGTCAGACAGTGTCCATAGTGTCAGTCCCATCACAGTCCCTCACTGTCGGACAGTGTCCAAAGTGTCAGTCCCATCACAGTCCCTCACTGTGGACAGTGTCCATAGTGTCAGTCCATCACAGTCCCTCACTGTGGACAGTGTCCATAGTGTCAGTCCCATCACAGTCCCTCACTGTCGGACAGTGTCCATAGTGTCAGTCCCATCACAGTCCCTCACTGTGGACAGTGTCCATAGTGTCAGTCCATCACAGTCCCTCACTGTCGGACAGTGTCCATAGTGTCAGTCCCATCACAGTCCCTCACTGTAGGACAGTGTCCATAGTGTAAGTCCCATCACAGTCCCTCACTGTCGGACAGTGTCCATAGTGTCAGTCCCGTCACAGTCCCTCACTGTCGGACAGTGTCCATAGTGTCAGTCCCATCACAGTCCCTCACTGTCGGACAGTGTCCATAGTGTCAGTCCCATCACAGTCCCTCACTGTCGGACAGTGTCCATAGTGTCAGTCCCATCACAGTCCCTCACTGTAGGACAGTGTCCATAGTGTCAGTCCCATCACAGTCCCTCACTGTGGGACAGTGTCCATAGTGTCAGTCCCATCACAGTCCCTCACTGTCGGACAGTGTCCATAGTGTCAGTCCCATCACAGTCCCTCACTGTAGGACAGTGTCCATAGTGTCAGTCCCATCACAGTCCCTCACTGTCGGACAGTGTCCATAGTGTCAGTCCCATCACAGTCCTTCACTGTCGGACAGTGTCCATAGTGTCAGTCCCATCACAGTCCCTCACTGTAGGACAGTGTCCATAGTGTCAGTCCCATCACAGTCCCTCACTGTGGGACAGTGTCCATAGTGTCAGTCCCATCACAGTCCCTCACTGTCGGACAGTGTCCATAGTGTCAGTCCATCACAGTCCCTCACTGTCGGACAGTGTCCATAGTGTCAGTCCATCACAGTCCCTCACTGTAGGACAGTGTCCATAGTGTCAGTCCCATCACAGTCCCTCACTGTCAGACAGTGTCCATAGTGTCAGTCTCATCACAGTCCCTCACTGTCGGACAGTGTCCATAGTGTCAGTCCCATCACAGTCCCTCACTGTCGGACAGTGTCCATGGTGTCAGTCCCATCACAGTCCCTCACTGTCGGACAGTGTCCATGCTGTCAGTCCCATCACAGTCCCTCACTGTCGGACAGTGTCCATAGTGTCAGTCCCATCACAGTCCCTCACTGTAGGACAGTGTCCATAGTGTCAGTCCCATCACAGTCCCTCACTGCAGGACAGTGTCCATAGTGTCAGTCCCATCACAGTCCCTCACTGTGGGACAGTGTCCATAGTGTCAGTCCCATCACAGTCCCTCACTGCAGGACAGTGTCCATAGTGTCAGTCCCATCACAGTCCCTCACTGTAGGACAGTGTCCATAGTGTCAGTCCCATCACAGTCCCTCACTGCAGGACAGTGTCCATAGTGTCAGTCCCATCACAGTCCCTCACTGCAGGACAGTGTCCATAGTGTCAGTCCCGTCACAGTCCCTCACTGTCGGACAGTGTCCATAGTGTCAGTCCCATCACAGTCCCTCACTGTGGACAGTGTCCATAGTGTCAGTCCCATCACAGTCCCTCACTGTCGGACAGTGTCCATAGTGTCAGTCCCATCACAGTCCCTCACTGTCAGACAGTGTCCATAGTGTCAGTCCCATCACAGTCCCTCACTGTCGGACAGTGTCCATAGTGTCAGTCCCATCACAGTCCCTCACTGTCGGACAGTGTCCATAGTGTCAGTCCCATCACAGTCCCTCACTGTCGGACAGTGTCCATAGTGTCAGTCCATCACAGTCCCTCACTGTAGGACAGTGTCCATAGTGTCAGTCCCATCACAGTCCCTCACTGTCGGACAGTGTCCATAGTGTCAGTCCCATCACAGTCCCTCACTGTCAGACAGTGTCCATAGTGTCAGTCCCATCACAGTCCCTCACTGTCGGACAGTGTCCATAGTGTCAGTCCCATCACAGTCCCTCACTGTAGGACAGTGTCCATAGTGTCAGTCCCATCACAGTCCCTCACTGTAGGACAGTGTCCATAGTGTCAGTCCCATCACAGTCCCTCACTGTAGGACAGTGTCCATAGTGTCAGTCCCATCACAGTCCCTCACTGTAGGACAGTGTCCATAGTGTCAGTCCCATCACAGTCCCTCACTGTAGGACAGTGTCCATAGTGTCAGTCCCATCACAGTCCCTCACTGTCGGACAGTGTCCATAGTGTCAGTCCCATCACAGTCCCTCACTGTCGGACAGTGTCCATAGTGTCAGTCCATCACAGTCCTCACTGTCGACAGTGTCCATAGTGTCAGTCCCATCACAGTCCTCACTGTAGGACAGTGTCCATAGTGTCAGTCCCATCACAGTCCCTCACTGTCAGACAGTGTCCATAGTGTCAGTCCCATCACAGTCCCTCACTGTAGGACAGTGTCCATAGTGTCAGTCCCATCACAGTCCCTCACTGTCAGACAGTGTCCATAGTGTCAGTCCCATCACAGTCCCTCACTGTAGGACAGTGTCCATAGTGTCAGTCCATCACAGTCCCTCACTGTAGGACAGTGTCCATAGTGTCAGTCCCATCACAGTCCCTCACTGTCGGACAGTGTCCATAGTGTCAGTCCCATCACAGTCCCTCACTGTAGGACAGTGTCCATAGTGTCAGTCCCATCACAGTCCCTCACTGTCGGACAGTGTCCATAGTGTCAGTCCCATCACAGTCCCTCACTGTCGGACAGTGTCCATAGTGTCAGTCCCATCACAGTCCCTCACTGTCGGACAGTGTCCATAGTGTCAGTCCCATCACAGTCCCTCACTGTCGGACAGTGTCCATAGTGTCAGTCCCATCACAGTCCCTCACTGTAGGACAGTGTCCATAGTGTCAGTCCCATCACAGTCCCTCACTGTCGGACAGTGTCCATAGTGTCAGTCCCATCACAGTCCCTCACTGTCGGACAGTGTCCATAGTGTCAGTCCCATCACAGTCCCTCACTGTAGGACAGTGTCCATAGTGTCAGTCCCATCACAGTCCCTCACTGTCAGACAGTGTCCATAGTGTCAGTCCCATCACAGTCCCTCACTGTCGGACAGTGTCCATAGTGTCAGTCCCATCACAGTCCCTCACTGTAGGACAGTGTCCATAGTGTCAGTCCCATCACAGTCCCTCACTGTAGGACAGTGTCCATAGTGTCAGTCCCATCACAGTCCCTCACTGTCGGACAGTGTCCATAGTGTCAGTCCCATCACAGTCCCTCACTGTAGGACAGTGTCCATAGTGTCAGTCCCATCACAGTCCCTCACTGTAGGACAGTGTCCATAGTGTCAGTCCCATCACAGTCCCTCACTGTCGGACAGTGTCCATAGTGTCAGTCCCATCACAGTCCCTCACTGTAGGACAGTGTCCATAGTGTCAGTCCCATCACAGTCCCTCACTGTAGGACAGTGTCCATAGTGTCAGTCCCATCACAGTCCCTCACTGTAGGACAGTGTCCATAGTGTCAGTCCCATCACAGTCCCTCACTGTCGGACAGTGTCCATAGTGTCAGTCCCATCACAGTCCCTCACTGTGGGACAGTGTCCATAGTGTCAGTCCCATCACAGTCCCTCACTGTCAGACAGTGTCCATAGTGTCAGTCCCATCACAGTCCCTCACTGTGGACAGTGTCCATAGTGTCAGTCCCATCACAGTCCCTCACTGTGGGACAGTGTCCATAGTGTCAGTCCATCACAGTCCCTCACTGTCGGGACAGTGTCCATAGTGTTAGTCCCATCACAGTCCCTCACTGTCGGACAGTGTCCATAGTGTCAGTCCCATCACAGTCCCTCACTGTCGGACAGTGTCCATAGTGTCAGTCCCATCACAGTCCCTCACTGTAGGACAGTGTCCATAGTGTCAGTCCATCACAGTCCCTCACTGTCGGACAGTGTCCATAGTGTCAGTCCCATCACAGTCCCTCACTGTAGGACAGTGTCCATAGTGTCAGTCCCATCACAGTCCCTCACTGTCGGACAGTGTCCATAGTGTCAGTCCCATCACAGTCCCTCACTGTAGGACAGTGTCCATAGTGTCAGTCCCATCACAGTCCCTCACTGTCAGACAGTGTCCATAGTGTCAGTCCCATCACAGTCCCTCACTGTAGGACAGTGTCCATAGTGTCAGTCCCATCACAGTCCCTCACTGTCAGACAGTGTCCATAGTGTCAGTCCCATCACAGTCCCTCACTGTAGGACAGTGTCCATAGTGTCAGTCCCATCACAGTCCCTCACTGTCAGACAGTGTCCATAGTGTCAGTCCCATCACAGTCCCTCACTGTAGGACAGTGTCCATAGTGTCAGTCCCATCACAGTCCCTCACTGTCAGACAGTGTCCATAGTGTCAGTCCCATCACAGTCCCTCACTGTAGGACAGTGTCCATAGTGTCAGTCCCATCACAGTCCCTCACTGTCGGACAGTGTCCATAGTGTCAGTCCCATCACAGTCCCTCACTGTAGGACAGTGTCCATAGTGTCAGTCCCATCACAGTCCCTCACTGTCGGACAGTGTCCATAGTGTCAGTCCCATCACAGTCCCTCACTGTCGGACAGTGTCCATAGTGTCAGTCCATCACAGTCCCTCACTGTAGGACAGTGTCCATAGTGTCAGTCCCATCACAGTCCCTCACTGTAGGACAGTGTCCATAGTGTCAGTCCCATCACAGTCCCTCACTGTCGGACAGTGTCCATAGTGTCAGTCCCATCACAGTCCCTCACTGTCGGACAGTGTCCATAGTGTCAGTCCCATCACAGTCCCTCACTGTCGGACAGTGTCCATAGTGTCAGTCCCATCACAGTCCCTCACTGTCGGACAGTGTCCATAGTGTCAGTCCCATCACAGTCCCTCACTGTAGGACAGTGTCCATAGTGTCAGTCCCATCACAGTCCCTCACTGTAGGACAGTGTCCATAGTGTCAGTCCCATCACAGTCCCTCACTGTCAGACAGTGTCCATAGTGTCAGTCCCATCACAGTCCCTCACTGTCGGACAGTGTCCATAGTGTCAGTCCATCACAGTCCCTCACTGTAGGACAGTGTCCATAGTGTCAGTCCCATCACAGTCCCTCACTGTCGGACAGTGTCCATAGTGTCAGTCCCATCACAGTCCCTCACTGTCAGACAGTGTCCACAGTGTCAGTCCCATCACAGTCCCTCACTGTAGGACAGTGTCCATAGTGTCAGTCCCATCACAGTCCCTCACTGTCAGACAGTGTCCATAGTGTCAGTCCCATCACAGTCCCTCACTGTAGGACAGTGTCCATAGTGTCAGTCCCATCACAGTCCCTCACTGTCGGACAGTGTCCATAGTGTCAGTCCCATCACAGTCCCTCACTGTCAGGACAGTGTCCATAGTGTCAGTCCCATCACAGTCCCTCACTGTAGGACAGTGTCCATAGTGTCAGTCCCATCACAGTCCCTCACTGTAGGACAGTGTCCATAGTGTCAGTCCCATCACAGTCCCTCACTGTCAGACAGTGTCCATAGTGTCAGTCCCATCACAGTCCCTCACTGTAGGACAGTGTCCATAGTGTCAGTCCATCACAGTCCCTCACTGTCGGACAGTGTCCATGGTGTCAGTCCCATCACAGTCCCTCACTGTCGGACAGTGTCCATAGTGTCAGTCCCATCACAGTCCCTCACTGTCGGACAGTGTCCATAGTGTCAGTCCCATCACAGTCCCTCACTGTCGGACAGTGTCCATAGTGTCAGTCCCATCACAGTCCCTCACTGTAGGACAGTGTCCATAGTGTCAGTCCCATCACAGTCCCTCACTGTGGACAGTGTCCATAGTGTCAGTCCCATCACAGTCCCTCACTGTGGGACAGTGTCCATAGTGTCAGTCCCATCACAGTCCCTCACTGTCGGACAGTGTCCATAGTGTCAGTCCCATCACAGTCCCTCACTGTAGGACAGTGTCCATAGTGTCAGTCCCATCACAGTCCCTCACTGTAGGACAGTGTCCATAGTGTCAGTCCCATCACAGTCCCTCACTGTGGACAGTGTCCATAGTGTCAGTCCCATCACAGTCCCTCACTGTCGGACAGTGTCCATAGTGTCAGTCCCATCACAGTCCCTCACTGTCGGACAGTGTCCATAGTGTCAGTCCCATCACAGTCCCTCACTGTCGGACAGTGTCCATAGTGTCAGTCCCATCACAGTCCCTCACTGTAGGACAGTGTCCATAGTGTCAGTCCCATCACAGTCCCTCACTGTCGGACAGTGTCCATAGTGTCAGTCCCATCACAGTCCCTCACTGTCGGACAGTGTCCATAGTGTCAGTCCCATCACAGTCCCTCACTGTAGGACAGTGTCCATAGTGTCAGTCCCATCACAGTCCCTCACTGTAGGACAGTGTCCATAGTGTCAGTCCCATCACAGTCCCTCACTGTAGGACAGTGTCCATAGTGTCAGTCCCATCACAGTCCCTCACTGTGGACAGTGTCCATAGTGTCAGTCCCATCACAGTCCCTCACTGTAGGACAGTGTCCATAGTGTCAGTCCCATCACAGTCCCTCACTGTCGGACAGTGTCCATAGTGTCAGTCCCATCACAGTCCCTCACTGTAGGACAGTGTCCATAGTGTCAGTCCCATCACAGTCCCTCACTGTCGGACAGTGTCCATAGTGTCAGTCCCATCACAGTCCCTCACTGTAGGACAGTGTCCATAGTGTCAGTCCATCACAGTCCCTCACTGTGGACAGTGTCCATAGTGTCAGTCCCATCACAGTCCCTCACTGTAGGACAGTGTCCATAGTGTCAGTCCCATCACAGTCCCTCACTGTAGGACAGTGTCCATAGTGTCAGTCCCATCACAGTCCCTCACTGTCGGACAGTGTCCATAGTGTCAGTCCCATCACAGTCCCTCACTGTAGGACAGTGTCCATAGTGTCAGTCCCATCACAGTCCCTCACTGTCGGACAGTGTCCATAGTGTCAGTCCCATCACAGTCCCTCACTGTAGGACAGTGTCCATAGTGTCAGTCCCATCACAGTCCCTCACTGTAGGACAGTGTCCATAGTGTCAGTCCCATCACAGTCCCTCACTGTCGGACAGTGTCCATAGTGTCAGTCCCATCACAGTCCCTCACTGTAGGACAGTGTCCATAGTGTCAGTCCCATCACAGTCCCTCACTGTCGGACAGTGTCCATAGTGTCAGTCCCATCACAGTCCCTCACTGTAGGACAGTGTCCATAGTGTCAGTCCCATCACAGTCCCTCACTGTAGGACAGTGTCCATAGTGTCAGTCCATCACAGTCCCTCACTGTAGGACAGTGTCCATAGTGTCAGTCCCATCACAGTCCCTCACTGTCGGACAGTGTCCATAGTGTCAGTCCCATCACAGTCCCTCACTGTAGGACAGTGTCCATAGTGTCAGTCCCATCACAGTCCCTCACTGTAGGACAGTGTCCATAGTGTCAGTCCATCACAGTCCTCAGTCTCACAGTCCCTCACTGTAGGACAGTGTCCATAGTGTCAGTCCCATCACAGTCCCTCACTGTAGGACAGTGTCCATAGTGTCAGTCCCATCACAGTCCCTCACTGTAGGACAGTGTCCATAGTGTCAGTCCCATCACAGTCCCTCACTGTAGGACAGTGTCCATAGTGTCAGTCCCATCACAGTCCCTCACTGTCGGACAGTGTCCATAGTGTCAGTCCCATCACAGTCCCTCACTGTCGGACAGTGTCCATAGTGTCAGTCCCATCACAGTCCCTCACTGTCGGACAGTGTCCATAGTGTCAGTCCCATCACAGTCCCTCACTGTAGGACAGTGTCCATAGTGTCAGTCCCATCACAGTCCCTCACTGTAGGACAGTGTCCATAGTGTCAGTCCCATCACAGTCCCTCACTGTAGGACAGTGTCCATAGTGTCAGTCCCATCACAGTCCCTCACTGTCAGACAGTGTCCATAGTGTCAGTCCCATCACAGTCCCTCACTGTAGGACAGTGTCCATAGTGTCAGTCCCATCACAGTCCCTCACTGTAGGACAGTGTCCATAGTGTCAGTCCCATCACAGTCCCTCACTGTAGGACAGTGTCCATAGTGTCAGTCCCATCACAGTCCCTCACTGTCAGACAGTGTCCATAGTGTCAGTCCCATCACAGTCCCTCACTGTAGGACAGTGTCCATAGTGTCAGTCCCATCACAGTCCCTCACTGTAGGACAGTGTCCATAGTGTCAGTCCCATCACAGTCCCTCACTGTCGGACAGTGTCCATAGTGTCAGTCCCATCACAGTCCCTCACTGTAGGACAGTGTCCATAGTGTCAGTCCCATCACAGTCCCTCACTGTAGGACAGTGTCCATAGTGTCAGTCCCATCACAGTCCCTCACTGTAGGACAGTGTCCATAGTGTCAGTCCCATCACAGTCCCTCACTGTCGGACAGTGTCCATAGTGTCAGTCCCATCACAGTCCCTCACTGTAGGACAGTGTCCATAGTGTCAGTCCCATCACAGTCCCTCACTGTCAGACAGTGTCCATAGTGTCAGTCCCATCACAGTCCCTCACTGTCAGACAGTGTCCATAGTGTCAGTCCCATCACAGTCCCTCACTGTAGGACAGTGTCCATAGTGTCAGTCCCATCACAGTCCCTCACTGTGGGACAGTGTCCATAGTGTCAGTCCCATCACAGTCCCTCACTGTAGGACAGTGTCCATAGTGTCAGTCCCATCACAGTCCCTCACTGTAGGACAGTGTCCATAGTGTCAGTCCCATCACAGTCCCTCACTGTCAGGACAGTGTCCATAGTGTCAGTCCCATCACAGTCCCTCACTGTCGGACAGTGTCCATAGTGTCAGTCCCATCACAGTCCCTCACTGTAGGACAGTGTCCATAGTGTCAGTCCCATCACAGTCCCTCACTGCAGGACAGTGTCCATAGTGTCAGTCCCATCACAGTCCCTCACTGTGGGACAGTGTCCATAGTGTCAGTCCCATCACAGTCCCTCACTGTAGGACAGTGTCCATAGTGTCAGTCCCATCACAGTCCCTCACTGTCGGACAGTGTCCATAGTGTCAGTCCCATCACAGTCCCTCACTGTAGGACAGTGTCCATAGTGTCAGTCCCATCACAGTCCCTCACTGTCGGACAGTGTCCATAGTGTCAGTCCCATCACAGTCCCTCACTGTAGGACAGTGTCCATAGTGTCAGTCCCATCACAGTCCCTCACTGTAGGACAGTGTCCATAGTGTCAGTCCCATCACAGTCCCTCACTGTCGGACAGTGTCCATAGTGTCAGTCCCATCACAGTCCCTCACTGTAGGACAGTGTCCATAGTGTCAGTCCCATCACAGTCCCTCACTGTAGGACAGTGTCCATAGTGTCAGTCCCATCACAGTCCCTCACTGTCGGACAGTGTCCATAGTGTCAGTCCCATCACAGTCCCTCACTGTCGGACAGTGTCCATAGTGTCAGTCCCATCACAGTCCCTCACTGTCGGACAGTGTCCATAGTGTCAGTCCCATCACAGTCCCTCACTGTAGGACAGTGTCCATAGTGTCAGTCCCGTCACAGTCCCTCACTGTCGGACAGTGTCCATAGTGTCAGTCCCGTCACAGTCCCTCACTGTCGGACAGTGTCCATAGTGTCAGTCCCATCACAGTCCCTCACTGTCGGACAGTGTCCATAGTGTCAGTCCCATCACAGTCCCTCACTGTGGGACAGTGTCCATAGTGTCAGTCCCATCACAGTCCCTCACTGTAGGACAGTGTCCATAGTGTCAGTCCCATCACAGTCCATCACTGTCGGACAGTGTCCATAGTGTCAGTCCCGTCACAGTCCCTCACTGTAGGACAGTGTCCATAGTGTCAGTCCCATCACAGTCCCTCACTGTGGACAGTGTCCATAGTGTCAGTCCATCACAGTCCCTCACTGTCGGACAGTGTCCATAGTGTCAGTCCCATCACAGTCCCTCACTGTGGGACAGTGTCCATAGTGTCAGTCCCATCACAGTCCATCACTGTCGGACAGTGTCCATAGTGTCAGTCCCGTCACAGTCCCTCACTGTAGGACAGTGTCCATAGTGTCAGTCCCGTCACAGTCCCTCACTGTCGGACAGTGTCCGTAGTGTCAGTCCATTAGAGTCCCTCACTGTCAGACAGTGTCCATAGTGTCAGTCCCATCACAGTCCATCACTGTCGGACAGTGTCCATAGTGTCAGTCCCATCACAGTCCCTCACTGTCGGACAGTGTCCATAGTGTCAGTCCCATCACAGTCCCTCACTGTCGGACAGTGTCCATAGTGTCAGTCCCATCACAGTCCCTCACTGTCGGACAGTGTCCATCGTGTCAGTCCCATCACAGTCCCTCACTGTCGGACAGTGTCCATAGTGTCAGTCACATCACAGTCCCTCACTGTCGGACAGTGTCCATAGTGTCAGTCCCATCACAGTCCCTCACTGTCAGACAGTGTCCATAGTGTCAGTCCCATCACAGTCCCTCACTGTCGGACAGTGTCCATAGTGTCAGTCCCATCACAGTCCCTCACTGTCGGACAGTGTCCATAGTGTCAGTCCCATCACAGTCCCTCACTGTCAGACAGTGTCCATAGTGTCAGTCCCATCACAGTCCCTCACTGTCGGACAGTGTCCATAGTGTCAGTCCCATCACAGTCCCTCACTGTCGGACAGTGTCCATAGTGTCAGTCACATCACAGTCCCTCACTGTCGGACAGTGTCCATAGTGTCAGTCCCATCACAGTCCCTCACTGTCGGACAGTGTCCATAGTGTCAGTCCCATCACAGTCCCTCACTGTGGGACAGTGTCCATAGTGTCAGTCCCATCACAGTCCCTCACTGTCGGACAGTGTCCATAGTGTCAGTCCCATCACACCCTCACTGTAGGACAGTGTCCATAGTGTCAGTCCCATCACAGTCCCTCACTGTAGGACAGTGTCCATAGTGTCAGTCCCATCACAGTCCCTCACTGTGGGACAGTGTCCATAGTGTCAGTCCCATCACAGTCCCTCACTGTAGGACAGTGTCCATAGTGTCAGTCCATCACAGTCCCTCACTGCAGGACAGTGTCCATAGTGTCAGTCCCATCACAGTCCCTCACTGAAGGACAGTGTCCACAGTGTCAGTCCCATCACAGTCATTCACTGTCGGACAGTGTCCATAGTGTCAGTCCCATCACAGTCCCTCACTGTCGGACAGTGTCCATAGTGTCAGTCCCATCACAGTCCCTCACTGTCGGACAGTGTCCATGGTGTCAGTCCCATCACAGTCCCTCACTGTAGGACAGTGTCCATAGTGTCAGTCCCATCACAGTCCCTCACTGTAGGACAGTGTCCATAGTGTCAGTCCCATCACAGTCCCTCACTGTAGGACAGTGTCCATAGTGTCAGTCCCATCACAGTCCCTCACTGTAGGACAGTGTCCATAGTGTCAGTCCCATCACAGTCCCTCACTGTAGGACAGTGTCCATAGTGTCAGTCCCATCACAGTCCCTCACTGTCGGACAGTGTCCATAGTGTCAGTCCCATCACAGTCCTCACTGTGGGACAGTGTCCATAGTGTCAGTCCCATCACAGTCCCTCACTGTAGGACAGTGTCCATAGTGTCAGTCCCATCACAGTCCCTCACTGTGGACAGTGTCCATAGTGTCAGTCCCATCACAGTCCCTCACTGTAGGACAGTGTCCATAGTGTCAGTCCCATCACAGTCCCTCACTGTCGGACAGTGTCCATAGTGTCAGTCCCATCACAGTCCCTCACTGTGGGACAGTGTCCATAGTGTCAGTCCCATCACAGTCCCTCATGGTGGGACAGTGTCCATAGTGTCAGTCCCATCACAGTCCCTCACTGTCAGACAGTGTCCATAGTGTCAGTCCAATCACAGTCCCTCACTGTCGGACAGTGTCCATAGTGTCAGTCCCATCACAGTCCCTCACTGTAGGACAGTGTCCACAGTGTCAGTCCCATCACAGTCCCTCACTGTCGGACAGTGTCCATAGTGTCAGTCCCATCACAGTCCCTCACTGTAGGACAGTGTCCATAGTGTCAGTCCCATCACAGTCCCTCACTGTAGGACAGTGTCCACAGTGTCAGTCCCATCACAGTCCCTCACTGTCCGACAGTGTCCATAGTGTCAGTCCCATCACAGTCCCTCACTGTAGGACAGTGTCCATAGTGTCAGTCCCATCACAGTCCCTCACTGTAGGACAGTGTCCATAGTGTCAGTCCCATCACAGTCCCTCACTGTAGGACAGTGTCCATAGTGTCAGTCCCATCACAGTCCCTCACTGTCGGACAGTGTCCATAGTGTCAGTCCCATCACAGTCCCTCACTGCAGGACAGTGTCCATAGTGTCAGTCCCATCACAGTCCCTCACTGTAGGACAGTGTCCATAGTGTCAGTCCCATCACAGTCCCTCACTGTAGGACAGTGTCCATAGTGTCAGTCCCATCACAGTCCCTCACTGTAGGACAGTGTCCATAGTGTCAGTCCCATCACAGTCCCTCACTGTCGGACAGTGTCCATAGTGTCAGTCCCATCACAGTCCCTCACTGTAGGACAGTGTCCATAGTGTCAGTCCCATCACAGTCCCTCACTGTAGGACAGTGTCCATAGTGTCAGTCCCATCACAGTCCCTCACTGTCGGACAGTGTCCATAGTGTCAGTCCCATCACAGTCCCTCACTGTAGGACAGTGTCCATAGTGTCAGTCCCATCACAGTCCCTCACTGTCGGACAGTGTCCATAGTGTCAGTCCCATCACAGTCCCTCACTGTAGGACAGTGTCCATAGTGTCAGTCCCATCACAGTCCCTCACTGTCGGACAGTGTCCATAGTGTCAGTCCCATCACAGTCCCTCACTGTAGGACAGTGTCCATAGTGTCAGTCCCATCACAGTCCCTCACTGTAGGACAGTGTCCATAATGTTAGTCCCATTACAGTCCCTCACTGTAGGACAGTGTCCACAGTGTCAGTCCCATCACAGTCCCTCACTGTCGGACAGTGTCCATAGTGTCAGTCCCATCACAGTCCCTCACTGTCAGACAGTGTCCATAGTGTCAGTCCCATCACAGTCCCTCACTGTCAGACAGTGTCCATAGTGTCAGTCCCATCACAGTCCCTCACTGTAGGACAGTGTCCATAGTGTCAGTCCCATCACAGTCCCTCACTGTCGGACAGTGTCCATAGTGTCAGTCCCATCACAGTCCCTCACTGTCGGACAGTGTCCATAGTGTTAGTCCCATCACAGTCCCTCACTGTAGGACAGTGTCCATAGTGTCAGTCCCATCACAGTCCCTCACTGTCAGACAGTGTCCATAGTGTCAGTCCCATCACAGTCCCTCACTGTCAGACAGTGTCCATAGTGTCAGTCCCATCACAGTCCCTCACTGTCAGACAGTGTCCATAGTGTCAGTCCCATCACAGTCCCTCACTGTCGGACAGTGTCCACAGTGTCAGTCCCATCACAGTCCCTCACTGTCGGACAGTGTCCATAGTGTCAGTCCCATCACAGTCCCTCACTGTCGGACAGTGTCCACAGTGTCAGTCCCATCACAGTCCCTCACTGTCGGACAGTGTCCATAGTGTCAGTCCCATCACAGTCCCTCACTGTCGGACAGTGTCCATAGTGTCAGTCCCATCACAGTCCCTCACTGTCGGACAGTGTCCACAGTGTCAGTCCCATCACAGTCCCTCACTGTCGGACAGTGTCCATAGTGTCAGTCCCATCACAGTCCCTCACTGTCGGACAGTGTCCACAGTGTCAGTCCCATCACAGTCCCTCACTGTCGGACAGTGTCCATAGTGTCAGTCCCATCACAGTCCCTCACTGTCGGACAGTGTCCACAGTGTCAGTCCCATCACAGTCCCTCACTGTCAGACAGTGTCCATAGAGTCAGTCCCATCACAGTCCCTCACTGTCGGACAGTGTCCATAGTGTCAGTCCCATCACAGTCCCTCACTGTAGGACAGTGTCCATAGTGTCAGTCCCATCACAGTCCCTCACTGTCGGACAGTGTCCACAGTGTCAGTCCCATCACAGTCCCTCACTGTCAGACAGTGTCCATAGTGTCAGTCCCATCACAGTCCCTCACTGTAGGACAGTGTCCATAGTGTCAGTCCCATCACAGTCCCTCACTGTCAGACAGTGTCCATAGAGTCAGTCCCATCACAGTCCCTCACTGTCGGACAGTGTCCATAGTGTCAGTCCCATCACAGTCCCTCACTGTAGGACAGTGTCCATAGTGTCAGTCCCATCACAGTCCCTCACTGTAGGACAGTGTCCATACTGTCAGTCCCATCACAGTCCCTCACTGTCAGACAGTGTCCATAGTGTCAGTCCCATCACAGTCCCTCACTGTAGGACAGTGTCCATAGTGTCAGTCCCATCACAGTCCCTCACTGTAGGACAGTGTCCATAGTGTCAGTCCCATCACAGTCCCTCACTGTCGGACAGTGTCCATAGTGTCAGTCCCATCACAGTCCCTCACTGTCGGACAGTGTCCATAGTGTCAGTCCCATCACAGTCCCTCACTGTCGGACAGTGTCCATAGTGTCAGTCCCATCACAGTCCCTCACTGTCGGACAGTGTCGACAGTGTCAGTCCAATCACAGTCCCTCACTGTAGGACAGTGTCCATAGTGTCAGTCCCATCACAGTCCCTCACTGTCAGACAGTGTCCATAGTGTCAGTCCCATCACAGTCCCTCACTGTCGGACAGTGTCCACAGTGTCAGTCCCATCACAGTCCCTCACTGTCGGACAGTGTCCATAGTGTCAGTCCCATCACAGTCCCTCACTGTCAGACAGTGTCCATAGTGTCAGTCCCATCACAGTCCCTCACTGTCGGACAGTGTCCATAGTGTCAGTCCCATCACAGTCCCTCACTGTCGGACAGTGTCCATAGTGTCAGTCCCATCACAGTCCCTCACTGTAGGACAGTGTCCATAGTGTCAGACCCATCACAGTCCCTCACTGTCAGACAGTGTCCATAGTGTCAGTCCCATCACAGTCCCTCACTGTAGGACAGTGTCCATAGTGTCAGTCCCATCACAGTCCCTCACTGTCGGACAGTGTCCATAGTGTCAGTCCCATCACAGTCCCTCACTGTCGGACAGTGTCCATAGTGTCAGTCCCATCACAGTCCCTCACTGTAGGACAGTGTCCATAGTGTCAGTCCCATCACAGTCCCTCACTGTGGGACAGTGTCCATAGTGTCAGTCCCATCACAGTCCCTCACTGTCGGACAGTGTCCATAGTGTCAGTCCCATCACAGTCCCTCACTGTCGGACAGTGTCCATAGTGTCAGTCCCATCACAGTCCCTCACTGTCGGACAGTGTCCATAGTGTCAGTCCCATCACAGTCCCTCACTGTAGGACAGTGTCCATAGTGTCAGTCCCATCACAGTCCCTCACTGTCGGACAGTGTCCATAGTGTCAGTCCCATCACAGTCCCTCACTGTAGGACAGTGTCCATAATGTTAGTCCCATCACAGTCCCTCACTGTAGGACAGTGTCCATAGTGTCAGTCCCATCACAGTCCCTCACTGTCAGACAGTGTCCATAGTGTCAGTCCCATCACAGTCCCTCACTGTCAGACAGTGTCCATAGTGTCAGTCCCATCACAGTCCCTCACTGTAGGACAGTGTCCATAGTGTCAGTCCCATCACAGTCCCTCACTGTCGGACAGTGTCCATAGTGTCAGTCCCATCACAGTCCCTCACTGTAGGGCAGTGTCCATAGTGTCAGTCCCATCACAGTCCCTCACTGTAGGACAGTGTCCATAGTGTCAGTCCCATCACAGTCCCTCACTGTAGGACAGTGTCCATAGTGTCAGTCCCATCACAGTCCCTCACTGTAGGACAGTGTTCATAGTGTCAGTCCCATCACAGTCCCTCACTGTCGGACAGTGTCCATAGTGTCAGTCCCATCACAGTCCCTCACTGTCGGACAGTGTCCATAGTGTCAGTCCCATCACAGTCCCTCACTGTCAGACAGTGTCCATAGTGTCAGTCCCATCACAGTCCCTCACTGTAGGACAGTGTCCATAGTGTCAGTCCCATCACAGTCCCTCACTGTAGGACAGTGTCCATAGTGTCAGTCCCATCACAGTCCCTCACTGTCGGACAGTGTCCATAGTGTCAGTCCCATCACAGTCCCTCACTGTCGGACAGTGTCCATAGTGTCAGTCCCATCACAGTCCCTCACTGTCGGACAGTGTCCATAGTGTCAGTCCCATCACAGTCCCTCACTGTCGGACAGTGTCCATAGTGTCAGTCCCATCACAGTCCCTCACTGTAGGACAGTGTCCATAGTGTCAGTCCCATCACAGTCCCTCACTGTAGGACAGTGTCCATAGTGTCAGTCCCATCACAGTCCCTCACTGTGGGACAGTGTCCATAGTGTCAGTCCCATCACAGTCCCTCACTGTGGGACAGTGTCCATAGTGTCAGTCCCATCACAGTCCCTCACTGTCAGACAGTGTCCATAGTGTCAGTCCCATCACAGTCCCTCACTGTAGGACAGTGTCCATAGTGTCAGTCCCATCACAGTCCCTCACTGTCGGACAGTGTCCATAGTGTCAGTCCCATCACAGTCCCTCACTGTCGGACAGTGTCCATAGTGTCAGTCCCATCACAGTCCCTCACTGTCGGACAGTGTCCATAGTGTCAGTCCCGTCACAGTCCCTCACTGTCGGACAGTGTCCATAGTGTCAGTCCCGTCAAAGTCCCTCACTGTCGGACAGTGTCCATAGTGTCAGTCCCATCACAGTCCCTCACTGTCGGACAGTGTCCATAGTGTCAGTCCCATCACAGTCCCTCACTGTAGGACAGTGTCCATAGTGTCAGTCCCATCACAGTCCCTCACTGGAGGACAGTGTCCATAGTGTCAGTCCCATCACAGTCCCTCACTGTAGGACAGTGTCCATAGTGTCAGTCCCATCACAGTCCCTCACTGTAGGACTGTGTCCATAGTGTCAGTCCCATCACAGTCCCTCACTGTCGGACAGTGTCCATAGTGTCAGTCCCATCACAGTCCCTCACTGTAGGACAGTGTCCACAGTGTCGGTCCCATCACAGTCCCTCACTGTGGGACAGTGTCCATAGTGTCAGTCCCATCACAGTCCCTCACTGTCGGACAGTGTCCATAGTGTCAGTCCCATCACAGTCCCTCACTGTAGGACAGTGTCCATAGTGTCAGTCCCATCACAGTCCCTCACTGTGGGACAGTGTCCATAGTGTCAGTCCCATCACAGTCCCTCACTGTGGGACAGTGTCCATAGTGTCAGTCCCATCACAGTCCCTCACTGTAGGACAGTGTCCATAGTGTCGGTCCCATCACAGTCCCTCACTGTGGGACAGTGTCCATAGTGTCAGTCCCATCACAGTCCCTCACTGTAGGACAGTGTCCATAGTGTCGGTCCCATCACAGTCCCTCACTGTGGGACAGTGTCCATACTGTCAGTCCCATCACAGTCCCTCACTGTCGGACAGTGTCCATAGTGTCAGTCCCATCACAGTCCCTCACTGTAGGACAGTGTCCATAGTGTCAGTCCCATCACAGTCCCTCACTGTGGGACAGTGTCCATAGTGTCAGTCCCATCACAGTCCCTCACTGTAGGACAGTGTCCATAGTGTCAGTCCCATCACAGTCCCTCACTGTCAGACAGTGTCCATAGTGTCAGTCCCATCACAGTCCCTCACTGTAGGACAGTGTCCATAGTGTCAGTCCCATCACAGTCCCTCACTGTAGGACAGTGTCCATAGTGTCAGTCCCATCACAGTCCCTCACTGTCAGACAGTGTCCATAGTGTCAGTCCCATCACAGTCCCTCACTGTAGGACAGTGTCCATAGTGTCAGTCCCATCACAGTCCCTCACTGTCGGACAGTGTCCATAGTGTCAGTCCCATCACAGTCCCTCACTGTCGGACAGTGTCCATAGTGTCAGTCCCATCACAGTCCCTCACTGTAGGACAGTGTCCATAGTGTCAGTCCCATCACAGTCCCTCACTGTAGGACAGTGTCCATAGTGTCAGTCCCATCACAGTCCCTCACTGTAGGACAGTGTCCATAGTGTCAGTCCCATCACAGTCCCTCACTGTAGGACAGTGTCCATAGTGTCAGTCCCATCACAGTCCCTCACTGTCAGACAGTGTCCATAGTGTCAGTCCCATCACAGTCCTTCACTGTAGGACAGTGTCCATAGTGTCAGTCCCATCACAGTCCCTCACTGTCGGACAGTGTCCATAGTGTCAGTCCCATCACAGTCCCTCACTGTCGGACAGTGTCCATAGTGTCAGTCCCATCACAGTCCCTCACTGTCGGACAGTGTCCATAGTGTCAGTCCCATCACAGTCCCTCACTGTAGGACAGTGTCCATAGTGTCAGTCCCATCACAGTCCCTCACTGTCAGACAGTGTCCATAGTGTCAGTCCCATCACAGTCCTTCACTGTAGGACAGTGTCCATAGTGTCAGTCCCATCACAGTCCCTCACTGTAGGACAGTGTCCATAGTGTCAGTCCCATCACAGTCCCTCACTGTCGGACAGTGTCCATAGTGTCAGTCCCATCACAGTCCCTCACTGTCGGACAGTGTCCATAGTGTCAGTCCCATCACAGTCCCTCACTGTCGGACAGTGTCCATAGTGTCAGTCCCATCACAGTCCCTCACTGTAGGACAGTGTCCATAGTGTCAGTCCCATCACAGTCCCTCACTGTCGGACAGTGTCCATAGTGTCAGTCCCATCACAGTCCCTCACTGTCGGACAGTGTCCATAGTGTCAGTCCCATCACAGTCCCTCACTGTAGGACAGTGTCCATAGTGTCAGTCCCATCACAGTCCCTCACTGTAGGACAGTGTCCATAGTGTCAGTCCCATCACAGTCCCTCACTGTCGGACAGTGTCCATAGTGTCAGTCCCATCACAGTCCCTCACTGTAGGACAGTGTCCATAGTGTCAGTCCCATCACAGTCCCTCACTGTGGGACAGTGTCCATAGTGTCAGTCCCATCACAGTCCCTCACTGTCGGACAGTGTCCATAGTGTCAGTCCCATCACAGTCCCTCACTGTAGGACAGTGTCCATAGTGTCAGTCCCATCACAGTCCCTCACTGTCAGACAGTGTCCATAGTGTCAGTCCCATCACAGTCCCTCACTGTGGGACAGTGTCCATAGTGTCAGTCCCATCACAGTCCCTCACTGTGGGACAGTGTCCATAGTGTCAGTCCCATCACAGTCCCTCACTGTGGGACAGTGTCCATAGTGTCAGTCCCATCACAGTCCCTCACTGTCGGACAGTGTCCATAGTGTCAGTCCCATCACAGTCCCTCACTGTGGGACAGTGTCCATAGTGTCAGTCCCATCACAGTCCCTCACTGTCGGACAGTGTCCATAGTGTCAGTCCCATCACAGTCCCTCACTGTCGGACAGTGTCCATAGTGTCAGTCCCATCACAGTCCCTCACTGTCGGACAGTGTCCATAGTGTCAGTCCCATCACAGTCCCTCACTGTCGGACAGTGTCCATAGTGTCAGTCCCATCACAGTCCCTCACTGTCGGACAGTGTCCATAGTGTCAGTCCCATCACAGTCCCTCACTGTAGGACAGTGTCCATAGTGTCAGTCCCATCACAGTCCCTCACTGTCGGACAGTGTCCATAGTGTCAGTCCCATCACAGTCCCTCACTGTCGGACAGTGTCCATAGTGTCAGTCCCATCACAGTCCCTCACTGTCGGACAGTGTCCACGGTGTCCATAGTTATGTGGTGAGTAATTGTGGTTCTTTGTGTCTCAGTTTTTCTGCTGCTGCCGTTGCCCCTCAAGCTCTCGAAGTGCTTCTACTGCAGTAGATTTGAATGTGACTACCTGCACTAACAGCACTTTGGAGCTGTGGGAACGAGCAACGTGTGAGTGCTCTGAACTCACACCATTTCACACTCACCCACGCATGGTCCAAGCAGCTGATCACCAGTGTGTTTGCAGGACTGGTGCACACAGCTCCACCAACCACAACCTCCACGTCACACGGCTGCATTGAATTCAAAAGCTGCACCCTCAACAAAATTCCTGGCCCAACGGAACTTCATCCAGTCCCCGGGGAGCCCTGATCACAGTCCCCTCACCCCCCCTCCCCCGGAGAGCCCTGATCACAGCCCCCTCACCTCCCCCCTCCCCCCCCCCGGGCAACATCCAGTCCCCGGGGAGCCCTGATCATAGTCCCCTCACCCCCCGGGGAGCCCTGATCACAGACCCCTCACCCCCCAGCAGCATGGGTTATGATCCACAGATTCTACGAATGCCACAAAAGCAGCACATCACTGGGAACATTACATGACCAGTAGGAGGCACATAGAGTGTGAGAAAGCACAACGCCTGTCGACTCAGGTCGTGGGAGCGTGGTGACCAGAACAAGCCCTATCACTGGAGGGGGAGATGCCAGCCCTCTCTCCATGGCATGAGACAGAATGCAGTGTGACAGGAGCAGCAAACGGCACCTCGGCCAGCTTTGCGTAGATTTGCACAGCTGAGTAGCGCTGAGGGGCAAATCCGCAAAACTGACCGAAAGCCGCCAGAGGAAACGGTCAGCAGCAGAGTGGGAATAGGATCAGCAACACAGCGAGGCCAGCACCCATCGCCAAACCAGGCTTCAGGCCTGCCAGCTCCTCCATTCACAAATAAACAAAGCTTCAGCATGTTAAGCTGTGTCCACAGGTGAGTGGACACAGAATGTACAGCACAGAAACAGGCCATTCGGCCCAACTATTCCATGCCAGTATTTATGCTCCACACAAGCCTTCTCCCTCCCTACTTCATCTAACCCCTACTCTGGAGTGAGTTAAAAAGGGATCTGGCCCAGGTGGGTTGGAATCAAAAATTGGCAGACAAAACATTAATTGAACAACGAGAGGCCTTCAAAGAGGAGATGGTTCGGGTACAGTGTGGACAGATTCCTACGAGGGGGGAAGAAAGGGCATCCAAAGCTAGAGCTCCCTGGATGACCAAAGATAGAGATTAAAATGAAACAGAAAAAGGCCACATGTACAGTTCACAATAAAGTAGCAAACCAGGCTGAATCCAGAAAGCCAGTATGTTTCTAGCCCAACGAGGAAGGAGACATTGCTGGATCTGATTCCGAGGAATGAGGTGGGCCAAATGGAGCAAGTGTCAGTGGGGGAACATTTAGGGAACAGTGATCATAATATCATAAGGTTTAGATTAGCTACGGAAAAGGACAAGGAACAATCGAGTAAAAATATTTAATTGGAGGAGGGCCAATTTCAGTGGGATGAGAACAGATCTGGCCCGGATAAATTGCAATCATAGATTGTCAGGCAAAACTGTAATTGAACAGTGGGCGGCCTTTAAAGAGGAGATGGTTCAGGAACAGTCTAGGTACATTCCCACGAGGGGGAAAGGGAGGGCAACTAAAGCCAGAGCTCCCTGGATGATGAAAGAGATAGAGAGTAAAATGAAACAGAAAAAAGGGGGGCGTATGAGAGATGTCAGGGTTGATAACACAAGTGAGAACCAGGCAGAATGTAGAAAGTTCAGAGGAGAAGTGAAAAAGGAAATAAGAGGGGCAAAGAGAGAGTATGAGAATAGACTGGGGGCTAAAGCAACGGGGAATCCAAAAATCTTCTATCAGCATGTAAATAGTAAATGGGTGGTAAGAGGAGGGGTGGGGCCCATTAGGAACCAAAAAAGATCTACTCATGGAGGCAGAGGGGATGGCCGAGGTACTATATGAGTACTTTGCATCTGTCTTTACCATGGAAGATGCTGCCAGAGTCTCAATAAAGGAAGATATAGTGGAGATACTGGATGGACTAAAAATTGATCAAAAGGTACTAGATAGGCTGACTGTACTTAGATCAGTCACCCGGTCCGGATGGGATTCATCCTCGGTTGCTGAGGGAAGTAAGGGTGGAAATTGTGGAGTTTCTGGCCATAATCTTCCAAACATCCGTCGATACGAGGTTAGTGCCAGAGGACTGGAGAATTGCAAATGTTATACCCTTTTTTGAACAAGAGTGTAAGGATAAACCCAGCAACTACAGGCCAGTCAGTTTAAACTTTTAGAAACAATAATCCGGGACAGAATTAACACTAACTCGGACAAGTGTGGATTGATTGGGGAAAGCCAGCACGGATTTATTAAAGGCAAATCGTGTTTAACTAACCTGATAGAGTTTTTTGATGAGGCAACAGAGAGGGTCGATGAGGGCAGTGCGGTTTATGTTGTGTATATGGACTTTCAAAAGGCGTTTGATAAAGTGCCGCACGGTAGGCTTATCATTAAGATTGCGGCCCATGGAATAAAGGGGGCAGTAGCAGCATGGATACAGAATTGGCTAAGGGACAGGAAGCAGAGAGTAGTGGTGAGCGGTTGTTTTTCGGACTGGAGGGAGGTGTACAGTGGTGTTCCCCAGGGGTCAGTGCTGGGACCACTGCTTTTCTTGATATATATTAATGACTTGGACTTGGGTATACAGGGCACAATTTCAAAATTTGCAGATGACACAAAACTTGGAAGTGTAGTGAACAGTGAGGAGGATAGTGATAGACTTCAAGAGGATATAGACAGGCTGGTGGAATGGGCGGACACGTGGCAGATGAAATTTAACAGAAAAATGCGAAGTGATACATTTCGGTAGGAAGAACGAGGAGAGGCAATATAAACTAGAGGGCACAACTCTAAAAGGTACAGGAACAGAGAGATCTGGGGGTATATGTGCACAAATCGTTGAAGGTGGCAGGGCAGGTTGAGAAAGTGGTTAAAAAAGCATACGGGATCCTGGGGTTTATAAATAGAGGCAGAGAGTACAAAAGCAAGGAAGTCATGATGAACCTTTATAAAACACTGGTTCGGCAACAACTGAGGTAGTGTGTCCAGTTCTGGGCACCGCACTTTAGGAAAGATGTGAAGGCCTTAGAGAGGGTGCAGAAGAGATTTACTAGAATGATTCCAGGGATGAGGGACTTCAGTTACGTGGATAGACTGGAGAAACTGGGATTGTTCTCCTTGGAACAGAGAAGGTTGTGAGAAGATTTGATCGAGGTATTCAAAATCATGAAGGGTCGAGACAGAGAGAAACTGTTCCCATTGGCAGAAGGGTCAAGAACCAAAGGGCATAGATTTACGGTGATTGGCAAAAGAACCAAAAGTGACCTGAGGAAAATCTTTTTTACACAGTGAGTGGTGAGGATCTGGAATGCACTGTCTGAGGGGGTGGTGGAGGCAGATTCAATCATGGCCTTCAAAAGGGACTTGAAAGGAAAAAATTTGCAGGGTTGGAGGGATGGGACGGGGGGGAGTGGGACTAGCTGGATTGCTCTTGCATAGAGCCGGCATGGACTCGATGGGCCGAATGGCCTCCTTCCATGCTGTAACCTTTCTATGATGCTACGAGGGGCAAGGAGAGAGAATGGGAATAGATTAGCACTTAGCGTAAAATGAAACCCAAAAGTCTTTTATAAACATATAAATAGTGAAAGGTCAGTCAGAGGAAGGGTGGGTCTGATTAGGGACAAAAAGGAGATCTTCTTGTGGAGGCAGAGGGCAGGCTGAGGCGGTAAATGAAAACTTCATACCGTCTTCACCAGAGAAGAGGATGCTGCCAACGTCGCAGTAAAGGAGGAGGTAGTCGCGAGATTGGAGAGGATAAAAATAGATAAAGAGGAGGGATTTAAAAGGTTGGCAGTACTCAAAGTAGAAAAGTCACCCGGTCCGGATGGGATGCGTCCTGGGTTACTGAGGGAAGTAAGGGTGGAAATTGCGGAGACTCTGGCCACAATCTTCCAATCCTCCTCAGATATGGGGACGGTGCCAGAGGACTGGAGGATTGAAAATGTCACACCCCTGTTCAAAAAAGGGGAGAGGGATAAACCCGGCAATTACAGGCCAGTCAGCCTAACGTCGGTGGTGGGAAAACTTTGAGACAATAATCCAGGACAAAATTAATTGGTACTTGGGAAAGTCTGGGCTCATTAATGAAAGTCAACACGGATTTGTTAAAGGAAAATCATGTTTGACTAACTTGATTGAGTTCTTTGATGAAGTAACGGAGAGGGTCGATGAGGGGAGTGCGGTTGATGTGATGTATATGGACTTTCAAAAGGCATTTGATAAAGTGCCACATAATCGACTTATAAACAAAATTGAAGCCCATGGGATTGAAGGGACAGTGGCAGCGTGGATACAAAATTGGCAACGGGACAGAGAGCAGAGAGCAAAGGTGGATGGTTGTTTTTCAGACTGCCTTTGTTGCCTCCAGACTGGACTGTTCCAACGCTCTCCTGGACGGCCTCCCATCTTCAACCCTCCATAAACTTGAACTCATCCAAAACTCTGCTGCCTGTTCCTAACTCGCACCAAGTCCCGTTCACCCATCACCCCCTGTGCTCACTGACCTACATTGGCTCCTGGTCCAGGAAAGACTCTTATTTTAAAAAGTTCATCCTTGTTTTCAAATCCCTCCATGACCTCGCCCCATCTCTATCTCTGTGACCTCCTACAACCCTCCCAGATCTCTGCGCTCCTCCAATTCCGACCTCTTGTGCATCCCCGATTTTAATCGCTCCACCATTGGCGGCCGGGCCTTCAGCTGCCTGGGCCCTGAGCTCTGGAATTCCCTCCCTAAACCTCTCCGCCTCTCTCTCTCTCCTCCTTTAAAATGCTCCTTAAAACCTACCTCTTTAACCAAGCTTTTGTCATCTGTCCTAATATCTCCTTATTTGGCTGGGTGTCAAATTTTGTTTAATAATTGCTCCTGTGAAGCACCTTGGGACTTTTTACTACGTTAATGGGGCTATATAAATGCAAGTAGTTGTTGTTGGAAGCAAGTATACAGTGAGCGGTGTTCCCCATGGGTCGATGATGGGACCACTGCTCTTTTTGGTATGGATTTGGGTATACAGGGTATAATTTCAAAGTTTGCAGATGACACAAACTCGGAAATGTAGCAAACAATGTGAAGGATAGTAACAGATTCAGGAGGACAGAGACAGACTGGTGACATGGGCAGACAGATGGCAGATGAAATTTAACACAGAGAAGTGTGAAGTGATACATTTTGGTATTAAGATTGAGGAGAGGCAAAATAAACTAAATGGTACAATTCTAAAGCGGGTGCAGGAACAGAGAGACCTGGGGGTGAATGTACACAAATCTCTGAAGGTGGCAGGACAGGTTGAGAAGGCTGTTAAAAAAAGTGTATGGGATCCTGGGCTTTATTAATAGAGGGATAGAGTACAAAAGCAAGGAAGTTATGTTAAACCTTTATAAACACTGGTTCGGCCTCAGCTGGAGTATTGTGTTCAATTCTGGGCACCACACTTTAGGAGGGATGTGAAGGCCTTAGAGAGGGTGCAGAGGAGATTTACTAGAATGGTACCAGGGATGCGGGACCCTGCTCTGCTTTCTGTCCCCACGTTGCCACTGTCCCTTTAATCCCACCGGGCTTAATTTTGCTAATAAGTCTATTATGTGGTACTTCATCAAATGCTTTTTGAAGGTCTACATACACATCATCAACCGCACTCCCCTCATCGACCCTCTCCGTTACTTCATCAAAGAACTCAATCAAGTTAGTCAAACACTATTTTCTTTTAACAAATCCATGCTGACTTTCATGACACACACACACGCAACCACACACAGCCAGACGCAACCACACGAGGAATTTCTTCACTCAGAGGGTTGTGAATCTTTGGAATTCTCTACCCCAGAGGGCAGTGGATGCTGATTCGTTGAATCTATTCAAGGCTGAGATCGATAGATTTTTGGACTCGAGGAAATCAAGGGATATGGGGATCAGGGGGGAAAGTGGAGTTGAGGTTGAAGATCAGCCATGATCTGATTGAATGGCGGAGCAGGCTCGAGGGGCCGAATGGCCTACTCCTGCTCCTATTTCTGATGCTCTGGCATCATCAGAGTAAATATTTTTTGCACCTTCTCCAGTGCCTCTATATCCCAGAACTGTGCACAATACTCCGTGTCGGCTAACCAAGGTTCCATACAAGTAATTTCTCTGTTTTTCAATTCTAGCCCTCTAGAAATGAACATGTGCTTTGTTTGCTTTTTTAATGGCCCTGTTTAACCTGTGTCGCTACTTTTAGTGATTTGTGTATCTGTACCCCCTGATCGCTCTGCTCCTCTCCCCCATTTAGACTCTTACTATCCGATCAGTATGTGGCCCCCTTGTTCTTCCTACCAAAATGTACCACCTCACACAAATACTTCGAAATTCATTTGCTGCTTACAAGCTCATTCTGCAAGTTTATTAATGTCTTCCTGTATTTTGTCACAGTCCTCCCAATGTGGTGTCTCCAAACTTTAAAATTGTACTTTCAATTCTCGAGTCCAACTCGTTTCTATAAATGGTGAGCAACAGTGACTCCAGCTCTGATCTTCGTGGAGAACCACTTCCCACCTTTTGACAGTCTGCCGTTAATCCCTCTGTTTTCTGTTTTGTAGCCAACTTAATAAGCTTCCTGGTACTTGTGCCTGTAGACGGGATCGCAGAGTAAAGGAGCTCGACTGCTGAAGAGGATCGCAGCGAACGAGCAACACTACACACCAACCAAGCATTCGCTGGATTAAGGACTGTGCCAAACCGCTGCAGGATTAGCTGAGCAGTGCTGCAAGTGCCCACTGTGCAGTAGGTATCCAGTCTCACTACCTGCACTGTCAGCACTTTAGCACTGGCACAGCCCATGACAGGCACTGTTCATTCCAGCATCACTAGCACTGGCACAGCGACGGGGGCAGAGTGCCCGCTCTGACACTGGCACAGCGACGGGAGCAGAGTGCCCGCTCTGACACTGGCACAGCGACGGGGGCAGAGTGCCCGCTCTGACACTGGCACAGCGACGGGGGCAGAGTGCCCGCTCTGACACCGGCACAGCGACGGGGGCAGAGTGCCCGCTCTGACACCGGCACAGCGACAGGGGCAGAGTGCCCGCTCTGACACTGGCACAGCGACGGGAGCAGAGTGCCCGCTCTGACACTGGCACAGCGACGGGAGCAGAGTGCCCGCTCTGACACTGGCACAGCGACGGGGGCAGAGTGCCCGCTCTGACACTGGCAGTGACGGGGGCAGAGTGCCCGCTCTGACACTGGCACAGCAATGGGGGCAGAGTGCCCGCTCTGACACTGGCAGTGACGGGGGCAGAGTGCCCGCTCTGACACTGGCACAGCGACGGGGGCAGAGTGCCCGCTCTGACACTGGCACAGCGACGGGGGCAGAGTGCCCGCTCTGACACTGGCACAGCGACGGGGGCAGAGTGCCCGCTCTGACACTGGCACAGCGACGGGAGCAGAGTGCCCGCTCTGACACTGGCACAGCGACAGGAGCAGAGTGCCCGCTCTGACACTGGCACAGCGACGGGGGCAGAGTGCCCGCTCTGACACTGGCACAGCGACGGGGGCAGAGTGCCCGCTCTGACACTGGCACAGTGACGGGGGCAGAGTGCCCGCTCTGACACTGGCACAGCGACGGGGCAGAGTGCCCGCTCTGACACTGGCACAGCGACGGGGCAGAGTGCCCGCTCTGACACTGGCACAGCGACGGGAGCAGAGTGCCCGCTCTGACACTGGCAGAGCGACGGGGGCAGAGTGCCCGCTCTGACACTGGCACAGCGACGGGGGCAGAGTGCCCGCTCTGACACTGGCACAGCGACGGGGGCAGAGTGCCAGCTCTGACACTGGCACAGCGACGGGAGCAGAGTGCCCGCTCTGACACTGGCACAGCGACGGGAGCAGAGTGCCCGCTCTGACACTGGCACAGCGACGGGCGCAGAGTGCCCGCTCTGACACTGGCACAGCGACGGGGGCAGAGTGCCCGCTCTGACACTGGCACAGCGACGGGGGCAGAGTGCCCGCTCTGACACTGGCACAGCGACGGGGGCAGAGTGCCCGCTCTGACACTGGCACAGCGACGGGGGCAGAGTGCCCGCTCTGACACCGGCACAGCGACGGGGGCAGAGTGCCCGCTCTGACACCGGCACAGCGACAGGGGCAGAGTGCCCGCTCTGACACTGGCACAGCGACGGGAGCAGAGTGCCCGCTCTGACACTGGCACAGCGACGGGAGCAGAGTGCCCGCTCTGACACTGGCACAGCGATGGGGGCAGAGTGCCCGCTCTGACACTGGCAGTGACGGGGGCAGAGTGCCCGCTCTGACACTGGCACAGCAATGGGGGCAGAGTGCCCGCTCTGACACTGGCAGTGACGGGGGCAGAGTGCCCGCTCTGACACTGGCACAGCGACGGGAGCAGAGTGCCCGCTCTGACACTGGCACAGCGACGGGAGCAGAGTGCCCGCTCTGACACTGGCACAGCGACAGGAGCAGAGTGCCCGCTCTGACACTGGCACAGCGACGGGAGCAGAGTGCCCGCTCTGACACTGGCACAGCGACGGGGGCAGAGTGCCCGCTCTGACACTGGCACAGCGACAGGGGCAGAGTGCCCGCTCTGACACTGGCACAGCGACGGGGGCAGAGTGCCCGCTCTAACACTGGCACAGCGACGGGGGCAGAGTGCCCGCTCTGACACTGGCACAGCGACGGGAGCAGAGTGCCCGCTCTGACACTGGCACAGCGACGGGAGCAGAGTGCCCGCTCTGACACTGGCACAGCGACGGGAGCAGAGTGCCCGCTCTGACACTGGCACAGCGACGGGAGCAGAGTGCCCGCTCTGACACTGGCACAGCGACGGGAGCAGAGTGCCCGCTCTGACACTGGCACAGCGACGGGCGCAGAGTGCCCGCTCTGACACTGGCACAGCGACGGGGGCAGAGTGCCCGCTCTGACACTGGCACAGCGACAGGGGCAGAGTGCCCGCTCTGACACTGGCACAGCGACGGGGGCAGAGTGCCCGCTCTGACACTGGCACAGTGACGGGAGCAGAGTGCCCGCTCTGACACTGGCACAGCGACGGGGGCAGAGTGCCCGCTCTGACACTGGCACAGCGACGGGGGCAGAGTGCCCGCTCTGACACTGGCACAGCGACAGGAGCAGAGTGCCCGCTCTGACACTGGCACAGCGACGGGGGCAGAGTGCCCGCTCTGACACTGGCACAGCGACGGGGGCAGAGTGCCCGCTCTGACACTGGCACAGCGACGGGGGCAGAGTGCCCGCTCTGACACTGGCACAGCGACGGGGGCAGAGTGCCCGCTCTGACACTGGCAGTGATGGGAGCAGAGTGCCCGCTCTGACACTGGCACAGCGACGGGAGCAGAGTGCCCGCTCTGACACTGGCACAGCGACGGGGGCAGAGTGCCCGCTCTGACACTGGCACAGTGACGGGGGCAGAGTGCCCGCTCTGACACTGGCACAGCGACGGGAGCAGAGTGCCCGCTCTGACACTGGCACAGCGACGGGAGCAGAGTGCCCGCTCTGACACTGGCACAGCGACGGGGGCAGAGTGCCCGCTCTGACATTGGCACAGCGATGGGGGCAGAGTGCCCGCTCTGACACTGGCAGTGATGGGAGCAGAGTGCCCGCTCTGACACTGGCACAGCGATGGGGGCAGAGTGCCCGCTCTGACACTGTCACAGCGATGGGGGCAGAGTGCCCGCTCTGACACTGGCAGTGACGGGGGCAGAGTGCCCGCTCTGACACTGGCAGTGACGGGGGCAGAGTGCCCGCTCTGACACTGGCAGTGACGGGGGCAGTGTCCATTCCAATAGCAGTAACACTTACTGATTTCGCTCCTGAACAGCCGAGCTCTAATTTCACCGGATTGCCCACCCCGTCCCGGATTGCCCACCCCGTCCCGGATTGCCCACCCCGTCCCGGATTGCCCACCCCGTCCCGGATTGCCCACCCCGTCCCGGATTGCCCTATCAGAGGAAATGGTTTCTCTGAATCTACCCTGTTAAATACTTTTATCATTTTGAACACCTGAATAAAGTCACAGCCAAACTATCTAAACTGAAGGGTATATAATCCAAGTTTATGCAACCTGTCCTCATAATTTAACTCTTTTATCCCGATTCTAGTGAATCTGCACTGTACTGAATGCAGTACTCCTGATGGGATCTGACCAAGGCTCTGTGCAGCTGAAGAATAACTTCCTCCCCATTGTATTTCAGGCCCCTCGCGATAAAGGCCAACATTCCTTTCACCTTTCAGATTATTTTTTGTACCTGGGCACCGGCTTTTAGCGACGCGTGTACCTGGGCACCAGCTTTTAGCGACGCGTGTACCTGGGCACCAGCTTTTAGCGACGCGTGTACCTGGGCACCGGCTTTTAGCGACGCGTGTACCTGGGCACCAGCTTTTAGCGGTGCGTGTACCTGGGCACCGGCTTTTAGCGGTGCGTGTACCTGGGCACCGGCTTTTAGTGGTGCGTGTACCTGGGCACCGGCTTTTAGCGGTGCGTGTACCTGGGCACCAGCTTTTAGCGGTGCGTGTACCTGGGCACCGGCTTTTAGTGGTGCGTGTACCTGGGCACCGGCTTTTAGCGGCGCGTGTACCTGGGCACCGGCTTTTAGCGGCGCGTGTACCTGGGCACCGGCTTTTAGCGGCGCGTGTACCTGGGCACCGGCTTTTAGCGACGCGTGTACCTGGGCACCGGCTTTTAGCGACGCGTGTACCTGGGCACCGGCTTTTAGCGACGCGTGTACCTGGGCACCGGCTTTTAGCGACGCGTGTACCTGGGCACCGGCTTTTAGTGACGCGTGTACCTGGGCACCGGCTTTTAGTGGTGCGTGTACCTGGGCACCGGCTTTTAGTGGTGCGTGTACCTGGGCACCGGCTTTTAGTGGTGCGTGTACCTGGGCACCGGCTTTTAGCGACGCGTGTACCTGGGCACCGGCTTTTAGTGGTGCGTGTACCTGGGCACCGGCTTTTAGTGGTGCGTGTACCTGGGCACCGGCTTTTAGCGACGCGTGTACCTGGGCACTCAAACCTCTTAGTTCCTCCACAGCTCCTCGTCTCTCACCATTAAGACAATATTCCAATTTATCTGTCTTGGATACAAAGTGGATGACCTCACATGTCCCTACATTGAGGGAGGTTCAGAGGGAGGAGGCAGCAGTGTTGAACTACGGCCAGTTATAACACACAGGTGTCCCAAGTCACACTACTGCAATAAAGTGAGCAGTGCTGCCACGCAGACACTTTCTTCCTATCTCCCACCTCCCCAAAACGATCAGAAACCCAAGAACTGACGAGTGGGCCACATGGGGGCAGGAAACATGCTGTGGTATTGAGAGGTACATACCAGGGCTGTGGAGATACGCAGGATAGACAGCAGTGTCCTGGCCGAGGTGAAGGTCATGTCCTTGTTCATCCTCGACTCCTTCCTCATCTCTACATAAGCAGCAGTGATGTAGTCAGCCAACGACTCTGGGATCATCGGCTGCTTCTTCTTACACAGGGTAATGTAGCGCCTGAGTGGGAGGGAAAGAAACACGTGAATCAAGCAGCCCGACGAGCACAGGGCATTTTCAATCAACACCCACTCAATGCTGTGATAGACACAGTACCTCATGAGCTTCATATCCAGTGGCTGGAACTGTGAAGGTGGCTGTTTGCAGTGCTGATGCACATAGGTGATATGTTGAGCGAGCCTGAGGGGAGAGACAAAGAGCAGGTCACACACATAGGAACCAACTGCACAAAGTACAGCTTATGAGACAACAAGTGGGTGAGAGCAGTGGGGGAGCCCAACAGGCAGCCTGTGCCACAAGTCCATGCGTTATTAATCCTGGTGTCCAGTGTCCCTGTCACACTCCAACGCCCCGGCCCGCCCCCCAACGCCCCGGCCCGCCCCCCAACGCCCCGGCCCGCCCCCCAACGCCCCGGCCCGCCCCCCAACGCCCCGGCCCGCCCCCCAACGCCCCGGCCCGCCCCCCAACGCCCCGGCCCGCCCCCCAACGCCCCGGCCCGCCCCCCAACGCCCCGGCCCGCCCCCCAACGCCCCGGCCCGCCCCCCAACGCCCCGGCCCGCCCCCCAACGCCCCGGCCCGCCCCCCAACGCCCCGGCCCGCCCCCCAACGCCCCGGCCCGCCCCCCAACGCCCCGGCCCGCCCCCCAACGCCCCGGCCCGCCCCCCAACGCCCCGGCCCGCCCCCCAACGCCCCGGCCCGCCCCCCAACGCCCCGGCCCGCCCCCCAACGCCCCGGCCCGCCCCCCAACGCCCCGGCCCGCCCCCCAACGCCCCGGCCCGCCCCCCAACGCCCCGGCCCGCCCTCCAACGCCCCGGCCCGCCCTCCAACGCCCCGGCCCGCCCTCCAATACTCCAGCCTGCAGTTACAGACCTCAATACCAGCACAGAATCAGCCAAGTTTACAGCACAAATAACCAGACTCTGAGCTGTCCCACTACCCTGCCCATCTTACATTTATCTTTAAATATTTAACCATTCCACCTGTAAAAGCCGCTCTCAGTGTTTCTGGTCCGACATTTTGTGTCCCAACAATCCCCTGCGGAAAAATATTCTGCCAACCTCTCCATTCGTCAGGACCTTTGGTCCCTCATCAATGGAAATTGCCAATCACCTCAATCGCCAATCAATTTTCAACACCTCTCTCAATCTCCTCTTAACCTTCTCTGTTCTAATGAAAGGAGCCCCAGTTTCTTAGCTCTCCTCATAACTCGGGGCCACAGTTTAAAAATAAGGGGTCTCCCATCTAAGACGGAGATGAGGAGAGTTTTTTTCTCTCAGAGGGTCGTGAGTCTGTGGAAGTCCCTTCCCCAGAGAGCGGGGGAGGCAGGGTCACTGAATATTTTTAAGGCGGAGTTAGATAGATTCCTGATTAACGAGGGAGTCAAAGGTTATAGGAGGTAGATGGGAAAGTCGGGTTGAGGTCACCATCAGATCAGCCATGATCTTATCAAATGGGAGAGCAGGCTTGAGGGGCCGAATGGCCTACTCCTGCTCTTCATTTGTATGTGCGTATGTAACTAAAGCTTCCCATCCTTAGGATCGTCTTTGTGAATCTCTTCAGCACCCTCTCTATGTCCTTGACATCCTTCCTAAAGGCAGGTGCCAAAACAGGAGACAATATTGCAACTGCACCCTAAGATGTGTACAGGTCTGAGTCGTCAACATCCTTATTCATAAAACCTAATCACATTAATCAACTTCTTCCTCTTTTAAAGATTTGTGTATCTGAACCCCCAGTCTCTCTGCTCCTTTTAACGTTTTACCATTTAGTATTAATGCCCTCTCCTGGCATGTCTCGATGAGCTTTCCCTCTGCCTGTGCTCACCAATCACAGTTAATGACACTCCCTATCCTCGTGTAGCCTGTGAATTGACATTGGGTAAAAGGAAGTGTTGTCCAATATGTCACAAGTGGCTAATTGGGAATGCAAATATAGCTAATTACGTTTGATTAAATTAAAGATCAGTAATAGCCCCTGTTGATGGGCATGTGATCTCACGATGACCGTTTGTTGGTGAAAGCTCCCAGCGCTGTGCTGAGCGATGTCTCCAACGTCAGCAAACACCTCACTCCACTGAGTCCCAGTGACTCACAAATTCTACTCTCAGAATATAAAGGTGTCTCCAGACTCACACCCCCAGCCCAGCCCAGCCCCCCCGCCTCCCGACCCCAGCCCCAGCCCAGCCCCCCCGCCTCCCGACCCCAGCCCAGCCCCCCCGCCTCCCGCCCCCAGCCCAGCCCCTCCGCCTCCCGCCCCCCAGCCCAGCCCCCCCGGGCCCTCCGCCCCCCCGCCCCCAGCCCTCCGCCCCCAGCCCCCAGCCCTCCGCCCCCAGCCCCCCGCCCCCCGCCCATCTGGAGATCTTACTCACTTCACTCATAAGAACATAAGAAATAGGAGCAGGGGTAGGCCATTCGGCCCCTCGAGCCTGCTCCGCCATTCAATAAGATCATGGCTGATCTTCGACCTCAACTCCACTTTCCCCCCCGATCCCCATATCCCTTGATTCACCTAGAGTCCAAAAGTCTATCGATCTCAGCCTTGAATATATTCAACGAATCAGCATCCACAGCCCTCTGGGGTAGAGAATTCCAAAGATTCACCACCCTCTGAGTGAAGAAATTCTTCATCTCAGTCTTAAATGGCCGACCCCTTATTCTGAGACTATGCCCCCCTAGTTCTAGACTCTCCAGCCAGGGGAAACAATCTCTCAGCATCGACCCTGTCAAGCCCCCTTAGAATCTTATATGTTTCAATGAGATCACCTCTCATTCTTCTGAACTCCAGAGAGTATCGGCCCATTCTACTCAATCTCTCCTCATAGGAAAACCCTCTCATCCCAGAAATTAATCTAGTGAATCAATCCTCCCCCCCCCCCCCCTCACTCTCTCCCCCCCCCCCCCCCTCACTCTCTCTCCCCCCCCCCTCACTCTCTCTCCCCCCCCCCCCCCCTCACTCCCCGTCTCTCTCTCCCCCCCCTCACTCCCCGTCTCTCTCCCCCCCCCACCTCACTCTCTCTCCCCCCCCCCCCCCCCTCACTCCCCGTCTCTCTCCCCCCCCCACCTCACTCTCTCTCCCCCCCCCCCCCCTCACTCCCCGTCTCTCTCTCCCCCCCCCCTCACTCCCCGTCTCTCTCTCCCCCCCCCCCTCACTCCCCGTCTCTCTCTTCCCCCCCCCTCACTCCCCGTCTCTCTCTTCCCCCCCCCTCACTCCCCGTCTCTCTCTCCCCCCCCCCCTCACTCCCCGTCTCTCTCCCCCCCCCCCCCCCTCACTCTCCCCCCCCTCACTCCCCGTCTCTCTCCCCCCCCCCCCCCTCACTCTCCCCCCCCTCACTCCCCGTCTCTCTCTCCCCCCCCTCACTCCCCGTCTCTCTCTCCCCCCCCACCCCCCCTCACTCTCTCTCCCCTCCCCCCCTCACTCCCCGTCTCTCTCCCCCCCCCTCACTCCCCGTCTCTCTCTCCCCCCCCCCCCCTCACTCCCCGTCTCCCCCCCCCCTCACTCCCCTCACTCCCCGTCTCCCCCCCCCCTCACTCCCCGTCTCTCTCTCCCCCCCCTCACTCCCCGTCTCTCTCCCCCCCCCCTCACTCCCCGTCTCCCCCCCCCCCTCACTCCCCGTCTCCCCCCCCCCTCACTCCCCGTCTCTCTCTCCCCCCCCTCACTCCCCGTCTCTCTCTCCCCCCCCTCACTCCCCGTCTCTCTCTCCCCCCCCTCACTCCCCGTCTCTCTCTCCCACCCCTCACTCCCCGTCTCTCTCCCCCCCCCCCCTCACTCCCCGTCTCTCTCCCCCCCCCCCCCTCACTCCCTGTCTCTCTCTCCCCCTCACTCTCTCTCCCCTCCCCCCCTCACTCCCCGTCACTCCCCCCCCCCCTCACTCTCTCTCCCCTCCCCCCCTCACTCCCCGTCACTCCCCCCCCCCCTCACTCTCTCTCCCCTCCCCCCCTCACTCCCCGTCACTCCCGCCCCCCTCACTCCCCGTCTCTCCCCCCCCCTCACTCCCCGTCTCTCCCACCCCCCCCTCACTCCCCGTCTCTCTCCCCCCCCCCTCACTCCCCATCTCTCTCCCCCCCCCTCACTCCCCGTCTCTCTCCCCCCCCCCCCACCCCCCCTCACTCTCTCTCCCCCCCCTCACTCCCCGTCTCTCTCCCCCCCTCACTCCCTGTCTCTCTCCCCCCCCCCCACCCCCCCTCACTCTCTCTCCCCTCCCCCCCTCACTCCCCGTCTCTCA
>NW_027138716.1:0-36937 GCF_035084215.1 Heptranchias perlo
AGAGTGAAGTGATACATTTTGGTAGGAAGAATGAGGAGAGGCAATATAAACTAAATGGTACAATTTTAAAGGGGGTGCAGGAACAGAGAGACCTGGGGGTGCACATATTCAAATCTTTGACAAGTTGACAAGACTGTTAAAAAAGCATATGGGATCCTGGGCTTTATTAATAGAGACAGAGAGTACAAAAGCAAGGAAGTTATGCTAAACCTTTATAAAACACTGGTTAGGCTTCAGCTGGAGTATTGTGTTCAATTCTGGACACCACACTTTAGGAAGGATGTCAAGGCCTTTGAGAGGGTGCAGAAGGGATTTACTAGAATGGTACCAGGGATGAGGGACTTCAGTTATCTGGAGAGACTGGAGAAGCTGAGGTTGTTCACCTTAGAACAGAGAAGGTTAAGGGGAGATTTAATAGAGGTGGTAAGTAAGGAGAAACCGCTTCCAATGGCAGAAGGGTCGGTAACCAGAGGACACAGATTTAAGATGATTGGCAAAACAGCCAGAGGCACCATGAGGAAACATTTTTTTTACACAGCGAGTTGTAATGATCTGGAATGCATTACCTGAAAGGGTGGTGGAAGCAGATTCAATAGCAACTTTCAAAAGGAAATTAGATAAATGCTTGAGGGGAAAAAAACTACAGGGCAATGGGGAAAAAGCAGGGGAATGGGACTAATTGGATAGCTCTTTCAAAGAGCCAGCACAGGCACAATGGGCCAAATGGCCTCCTCCTGTGCTGTACTTACTATGATACTATAATACTATGCACCATGCAGTATGGGGCTGGAGTCACATGTAGCCCAAACCAGGTACAGTGGCAGCTTCCTTCTTTAAAGGACATTAGTGAACCAGTAGGGTTTTTACAATAATCATGATCATTTTTGTAGTTTAGCGCACAGTGCCAGGCAATGACTATCTCCAACACGAGAGAGTCTAACCACCTCCCCATGACATTCAATGGCATTACCACCACCGAATCCCCCACCATCAACACCCTGGGGGTCGCCATTGACCAGAAACTCAACTGGACCAGCCAAATAAATGCTGTGGGTACTAGAGCAGGTCAGAGGCTGGGTATTCTGTGGTGCGTGGCTCACATCCTGACTCTCCAAAGCCTCTCCACCACCTATAAGGCACAAGTCAGGAGTGTGCTGGAATATTCTCCACTTGCCTGGATGTGTGTAGCTTCAACAACACTCAAGAAGCTGAACACTATCCAGGACAAAGCAGTCCGCTCGATCGGCACCCCATCAACCACCCTAAACATTCACTCCCTCCACCACAGGCGCACTGTGGCTGCAGTGTGTACCATCCACAGGATGCACTGCAGCAACGCACCAAGGCTTCTTCGACAGCACCTCCCAAACCCGTGACCTCCTCCCAGCAGGACAAGGGCAGCAGGCGCATGGGAACACCATCATTTCCAAGTTCCCCTCCAAGTCACACACCATCCTGATTTGGAAATATATCGGCCGTTCCTTCATCGTCGCTGGGTCAAAATCCTGGAACACCCGACCTAACAGCACTGTGGGAGAACCTTCACCACACGGACTGCAGCGGTTCAAGAAGAAGGCGGCTCACCACCACCTTCTCAAGGGGCAACTAGGGATGGCCAATAAATAGCGGCCTTGCCAGCAACGCCCACATTCCGAGAATGAATTTTTAAAAAATTACCAGATTTATTGATTTCAATTTCACAATTTGCCACGATGGTATTTAAACTCACGGTCCCTGAAATTCTACCCTGTTCTCAGCGTTTATTCAGTGTAAAGTCGGGGCATCTTTTTGTACTTGGCAAACCATTTCCGCTAGTTCCCCAATCGGTCATCTTGTTTCCATATGGTTTTTAGCTCTTCCCATGATCAGCCCACCATGATACCAGCCAGCTAATTTAAATATATTTAAATGAGGGCCATTGTCAATGAAGTCCTGAATTTCCTGGTTTTGATCAGGAGTAGGAGCAGGAAGGGGAGGAGGATGAGAGGAAGTGACCAGCAGTAAACTTAGCAGCCAGAGTTCTAAGAGACAAAGGAACGTAGGAAGGAACAGGAGGAGGCCATTCAGCCCCTCGAGCCTGTTCCACTATTCAATTAGATCATGGCTGATCTGTATCTTAACTCCATCTACCTGCCTTGGTTCCATAGCCCTTAATACCCTTGCCTAACAAAAATCCATCAATCTCAATCTTGAAATTTTCAATTGACCCCCAGCCTCAGCAGCTTTTTGGGGGAGAGAATTCCAGATTTCCACTATCCTTTGTGTGAAGAAGTGCTTCCTGACATCACCTCGAACAGCCTAGCTCTAATTTTAAAGTTATGCCCCCTTGTTCTGGACTCTCACACCAGAGGAAATGATTTCTCTCTATCTGCCCTGTCAACACCTTTAATCATCTTAAACATCTCAATTAGATCACCCCTTAATCTTCTATACTCAAGGGAATCCAAGCCTAGTCTGTGCAACCTGTCCTCATTATTTAACCCTTTTAGTCCCGGTATCATTCTGGTGAATCTGTACTGCAGCCCCTCCAAGGCCAATATATCCTTCCTGAGGTGTGGTGCCTAGAATTGAATGCAGTCTCTCCAGATGCGGTCTAACCAGAGCTTTATATAACTGGAGCAGAACTTCCAACCCTTTGTATTCCAGCCCTCTTGAGATAAAGGCCAAAATTCCATTAGCATTTTAAATTAATTTTTTGTACATGTCCATTAGTTTTTATTGATTTCCCTACATGGACCCCTAAATCTCTCTGCTCCAACACAGTTCCTAGCTTCTTACGATTTAGAAAATACACTGATCTATCTTCCTTACGTCCAAAGTGGATGACCCTGCACATCCCCACATTGAACTCCATCTGCCATAGTTTTGTCCACTCGCTTAATCTATCAATGTCCCTTTGCAACTTTCTGCTCCCATCTACATTATTTACTGTGCCACCTAACTTAGCGTCATAAGCAAACTTAGATATACAGCTCTCTATTCCTTCATCTAAGTCATGTATAAATATAGTGAAAAGCTGAGGCCTCAGTACAGATCCCTGGGGGACACTCTAGTCACATCCTGTCAATTAGAGTACATACCCATTATCCCTACTCTCCGTCTTCCACCTCCTAACCAACACCCTGCCCATGTCAAAAGGTTGCCCCCAGTTCCATATGCTTTCATTTTTGCTAACAGTCTCTTATGTGGAACCTTATCGAATGCCTCCTGGAAGTCCATATAAATAACATTATAGACACTCCCTTATCTACCACATTAGGTACCTCCTCAAAAAGTTCAACTGGGTTCGTTAGACATAACTTACCCGTTACAAATCCATGCTGGCTCTCTATGATCAGCTCATGTTTGTCCAAGTGCTCAGTCATTCTGTCCCTAATGACAGATTCCACTAACTTCCCCACAACAGACGTTAGATTAATAGACCTATAATTTCCTGGTTTCTCTCTCCCACCCGTCTTAAATAGTGGAGTGACATTGGCAATTTTCCAATCCAAGGGAACAATTCCTGAATCAAGAGAGTTTTGGAAGATAATGACTAATGCATCAACAATTTCCTCACCTACTTCTTTTAATACCCTGGGATGAAAACCATCAGGTTGTGGAGATTTGTCAATTTTCAATCTCATTATTTTCTCCATTACCATTTTTTTACTTATATGAAATCCAATAAAGACCAGCCGATCGAGGATTGCTTCACCTGAACCATTCCCAATACACCAACAATCCCACAATCATTATGACCATCGTCCTTACTTCCACCATCCCATTGTCTTCCTTCACTCCAGAATTATGGATCTTGCCCTCACTTCACTACAAAGATAAATACCAAATCCAGAACAAAAAACAAATTTATTAAACAAATATTGTCAAAGCATGGCAAACACAATCATGAATAACCCTTATGCAAGTCCTTAGTGCCTGTCTTTTGTGTGCTCCTTTCCCCATCCTAGTGCTCGTATGAAGTATATTCCCCAGGGGCTGCGGCTTAGGTGGTTGGAGGCTGCTGAGCTTCCATTGGAGTCTTCAGATGACCTTGAGCAGCTCTGGGCCTCTCGGCCTGGGCCGGGGCAGTCTGGCCCAGGTGGCTGTGTGGCACTAACATGGGCACTGGTGGATTGGGTGTTGGGAGAGCATGGAGCTCTCATGGAGCCCTGGCCACTCTCCTGGGATGGCACCTCAGCAATCCTAGGGCTCTGCTGGAGAACAGAGTGCAGGAGTGATGTGATGCTCTGGAAGCTCCTATCAACAGTAGGCATCAGAGCCAAGATAGCAGCTATGAGAGATGTCTGGTGGGCGCCACTGTGGCGTTGATGGAGCTGACCACTCGGTCCATGTTGGACAGAATGGTCTCCATGCTCTGCGTGAAGCCTTGACACAAGTTGGTCAAGCTCACTGGAAGGCGGCCCAGTGCACCAAACATTTCGTGGTATATTCCCATCAGCCTTCTTCGGTAGCGTGGGCCTTTGAACTGAGTCCTCCAGCGAGCTGGCACCTGTGTCGTCCTATTCCCTGTACTGGCTCCTGCACACTTGTGCCCAGTGATTCACCACGTGTGGACACCTCCTCTAACCTATCCTCTAAAGTCCGCATAGTGCCAGTCTCTCAGTGCTGGCTGCAGCCATTTCTATGTTCAGAAATGTTCCCTTCATTCTGCATTGTGAGATTATAATCAGCTGGCCGCATGAATGTTATGTGCTGCTTAAGTCAACACTAACACTTGCATGCAGCGCTCCCTGCCCCCACCCCCTGCACCCCCACCCCCTGCGCACCCACCCCCTGTGCACCTACCCTGAGCCCCATCCCCAAGCCTGCCCCCGTGCCACCGTCCCCTGCGCCCCTGCACCCCCTGCCCTCTACATTGCAAGGACCACATACATCTACCCCTTTACCGTTGCTTGTCTCCACCCCTACCTCAGCTCATCTGCCACTGAAACCCTCATTCAGTTCCTTGTGACCTCCAGATTTGATGACTTCAATGGTCTCTTGGGCTTTCATCCTCCACCTCTACAAAGTTCAGCTCATCAAAACTCTGCTGCTTGTAACCTATTCCACACCAAGTCACCTCTATCTTGTTCACTTCCGTTGGTTCCTGGTTTCCTAATGCCTCATATTTAAAATTCCTATCCTTGTATTCAAATCTCTCCATGACCTCACCCCTCCCTATCTCTGTAACCTCCTCCAACATCCCCCTCCCCCGCCCCAGAACTCTCCATTCCTCTGACTCTGGCATCTTGGGCATCATTGGTGGCCGTGCCTTCAGCCACCGATGCCCTTGTTCTGGAGCAGTGTTGGGGGAGGTTTGTGGCTGTAGAGGAGGTACACAGATGGAGATAGGAGAGGCAATGAAGGGATATAAACACAAAAATGACAATTTTAAGTTTAAATGAAAAGAATTCTTACCAGAAGTATTTGTCAGGTGGGGGATCACACAGAACCTTGCAGCAGAAAGTTACACTCTGCCCCTCACGTCGGACTTTGCTCACCGGCTGTTTCGAGATGTATGGCTTCTCTACATTGCACAAAGAATAAGATTTAGCAAAACAAAAAAAGATTCTCAAATGATTCCAGGAAGTTGTGTACGTTCTTGGTTTGATTGTTTCCTGTTCCTCTGGTTGTATTAGTTGAGTCCTGATTATATAGATTGTGGTGTCCTAGTTATGTAGATTGTGTCCTGGTTATATAGGTTGTGGTGTCCTAGTTTTGTAAGTTGTGTCCCGGTTATATAGGTTGTGGTGTCCTAGTTTTGTAGGTTGTGTCCTGGTTACAGAGGTTGTGGTGTCCTAGTTATGTGGGTTATGTCCTGGTTATAAAAGTTGTGGTGTCCTGGACAAATCCAATCCAGCCAATTACCGCCCCATCAGTCCACTCTCAATCATCAGCAAAATAATGGAAGGTGTCCTAGACCGTGCTATCAGGCGGCACTTACTCACCAATAACCTGCTCACCGATGCTCAGTTTGGGTTCCGCCAGGACCACTCGACTCCAGACCTCATTACAGCCTTGGTCCAAACATGGACAAAAGAGCTGAATTCCGGAGGTGAGGTGTGAGTGACTGCCCTTGACATCAAGGCAGCATTTGACCGAGTGTGGCACCAAGGAACCCGAGTAAAATAGAAGTCAATGGGAATCAGAGGGAAAACTCTCCAGTGGCTGGATGCATACCTAGCACAAAGGAAGATGGTAGTGGTTGTTGGAGGCCAATCATCTCAGGCCCAGGACATTGCTGCAGGAGTTCCTCAGGGCAGTGTCCTTGGCCCAACCATCTTCAGCTGCTTCATCTATGACCTTCCCTCCATCATAAGGTCAGAAATGGGGATGTTCACTGATGATTGCACAGTGTCCAGTTCCATTCGTAACCCCTCAGATAATGAAGCAGTCCGTGCCCGCATGCAGCAAGACCTGGACAACATCCAGGCTTGGGCTGATAAGTGGCAAGTAACATTCGCGTCAGACAAGTGCAAGGCAATGAACATCTCCAACAAGAGAGAGTCTAACCATCTCCCCTTGACATTCAACGGCATTACCATCGCCGAATCCCCCACCATCAACATCCTGGGGGTCACCATTGACCAGAAACTTAAATGGACCAGCCACATAAATAATGTGGCTACAAGAGCAGGTCAGAGGCTGGATATTCTGTGGTGAGTGACTCACCTCCTGACTCCCCAAAGCCTTTCCACCATCTACATGGCACAAGTCAGGAGTGTGATGGAATACTCTCCACTTGCCTGGATGAGTGCAGCTCCAACAACATTCAAGAAGCTCGACACCATCCAGGACAAAGCAGCCCATTTGATTGGTACCCCATCCACCACCCTAAACATTCACTCCCTTCACCACCGGTGCACTGTGGCTGCAGTGTGTACCATCTATTGGATGCACTGCAGCAACTCGCCAAGGCTTCTTCGACAGCACCTCCCAAACCTGCGACCTCTACCACCTAGAAGGACAAGGGCAGCAGGCACATGGGAACAACACCACCTGCACATTCCCCTCCAAGTCACACACCATCCCGACTTGGAAATATATCCCTGTTACTTCATCGTCGCTGGGTCAAAATCCTGGAACTCCCTACCTAACAGCACTGTGGGAGAACCTTCACCACACGGACTGCAGTGATTCAAGAAGGCGGCTCACCACCACCTTCTCAAGGGCAATTAGGGATGGGCAATAAATGCTGGCCTTGCCAGTGACGCCCACATCCCATGAACAAATTAAAAAAAAGGTAGATTGTGTCCTGGTTAGTTAGGTGTGGTCCTGTTTATACAAGTTGTGTCCTGGTTAGATAGGTTGCGTCCTGCTTACATAGATTGATATCATTGGATCATAAAATCATAGAAATTTACAGCACAGGAGGCCATTCGGCCCATCGTGTCTGTGCCGACCGAAAAAGAACTTTCCAGCCTAATCCCACTTTCCAGCTCTTGGTCTGTAGCCTTGTAGGTTACAGCACTTCAAGTGCATGTCCAAGTACTTTTTAAAAGTAGTGAGGGTTTCTGCCTCTACCACCCTTTCAGACAGTGAGTTCTAGACTCCCACCACCCTCTGGGTGAAAACATTTCTCCTCAGCTCCCCTCTAATCCTTCTACCAATCACTTTAAATCTACGCCCCATGGTCACTGACCCCTCTGCTAAGGGAAGTAGGTCCTTCCTACCCACTCTATCTAGGCCCCTCATAATTTTGTACACCTCAATTAAATCTCCCCTCAGCCTTCTCTGTTCCAAAGAAAACAACCCCAATCTTTCCTCATAGCTAAAATTCTCCAGTCCTGGCAACATTCTCGTAATGATATAGGTTGTGGTGTACTGGTTATATAGGTTGTGGTGTCCTGGTTATATAGGTTCTGGTGCCCTGGTTATATAGATTGTGTCCAGTTTATATAGGTTGTCCCATGTGACCTTTGTACTCTGCTGAAACATTAATTTTCTTCCAGAGACTTCCCTTTTCTCCTTGCCTCATCCTTCACCATTGGCAACCCTGCATTACCTCATTCAAAGGACCATTCTTCATGTATGGGTCTAGACTGTGAGTATGGATCATCCACTGAACAGAGATCAGGAGTGGGAACTATGTCGATTTAATCGCATTCCTAGCCCAGAGGCATTGATTCTAAATTATGGCACCCATTATTGTCCAGGTGGAAATCAGATGACACATCACAGATCAGGAATCAATTCTGCAACTTTTTGGTCTGTATGGTCAGTGTGGCAACATGTGACACATTTACTCCTCTTAACCATTGCTAGGCCCTGTCTGAAATATCAAATTGTTTTGCTGATGTGCTGCCCACTGTACTTTACAGGAAATTGCAAAACATTGTTTGGTTCAGTCTGGGGCAAATGTTCCCCTAGAGTTACGCTGACACTCCCTTGTAATTCAGGAGGGCAGAGGCAGAAGATCAGGTGAAGCATAATTGGCTGTTCAATGAGGCCATCCATAATGGGCGGCCATACTGAAATGACAGGAATATGTCATGTGATGTATTTTGTGTGATTTGTTCATTCGTGTTGCTTTGTCCTGTGGAGCAGGACTTAAAATTTAGGTACCCTCCAAAAGCAGTTTAATCAATCACAAGGTACTTGATTAGATTCCCCTCCACCAAAAAGAGGAGCTTATATAAGTTTACTTTAATATAAGTTTTAAAAAATGGTAATGGAAAAAATAATGAGACCGAAGATTGACAAATCTCCAGGACCTGATGGTTTCCACCCTGGGGTATTAAAATAAATAGATGAAGAAATTGCAGATACTTTAGTCATGATCTTGCATAGAACCATGGAACCATAGAAAAGATACAGCACAGAAGGGGGCCATTCGGCCCATCGTGTCCACGCCGGCTCAAAGAACAACCAGGTGCCCATTCTAATCCCACCTTCCAGCACCCGGTCCGTAGCCCTGCAGCTTACAGCACTTTAAGTGCAGGTCCAGGTACTTTTTAAAAGAGTTGAGGGTCCTTGCTTCTACCACCAATTCGGGCAGCAAATTCCAAACACCCACCACCCTCTGGGTAAAAATATTTTTCCTCATGTCCCTTCTAATCCTTCCGCCAATCAGCTTAAATTTATGTCCTCTAGTTCTTGAACTTTCTGCAAGGATGTAAGGAATCTTACAACACCAGGTTATAGTCCAACAATTTTATTTTAAATTGTTGGACTATAACCTGGTGTTGTAAGATTCCTTACATTTGCCCACCCTAGTCCATCACCGGCATCTCCACATCATTTCTGCTAGGAGAAACAGGTACTTCCTGTCTACTCTATCTACACCCCTCATAATTTTGAATGATGTGGAGATGCCGGTGATGGACTGGGGTTGACAATTGTAAACAATTTTACAACACCAAGTTATAGTCCAGCAATTTTATTTTAAATTCACAAGCTTTCGGAGGCTTCCTCCTTCGTCAGGTGAACGATTTTTCACATCGTTCACCTGACGAAGGAGGAAGCCTCCGAAAGCTTGTGAATTTAAAATAAAATTGCTGGACTATAACTTGGTGTTGTAAAATTGTTTACAATTGTTCATAATTTTGAACACCTCAATCAAGTCTCCCCTCAGCTTCCTCTGCTCCAAGGAAAACAACCCCAGCCTATCCAATCTCTCTTCGTAGCTGCAATTTTCATGCCCTGGCAACACTCTTGTAAATCTTCTCTGCACTCTCTCCAGAGCAATTACATCCTTCTTGTACTGTGGTGACCAGAACTGCGCACAATACTCCAGCAGTGGCCTTACCAGCATTTTATACAGTTCCATTATTACATCCCTGTTTTTGTATTCTATACCTCGGCTAATAACGGAGAGCATTCCGTATGCCTTCTTCACAACCTTATCTACCTGTACTGCCACCTTCAGGGACCTGTGCACATGCACTCCAAGGTCTCTCACTTCCTCTGCCCCTCTCAATATATTCCCGTTTACTGCGTATTCCCTTTTACTGTTTGCCCTCCCTAAGTGCATTACCTCACGCTTCTCCGGGTTGAACTCCATTTGCCACTTTTCCGCCCACTCCACCAACCCATTGATAACTTCTTGGAGTCCACAGCTATCCTCTTCACTATCAACTGCACGGCCAATTTTTGTGTCATCTGCAAATTTGCCAATCATGCCCTCTACATTCAAGTCCAAATCATTAATATATACCACAAACAGCAAGGGACCCAACACTGAGCCCTGTGGCACACCACTGGAAATGGATTTCCATTCGCAAAGACACCCATCGACTTTTACCCTTTGTTTCCTGTTACTGAGCCAATTTTGGATCCAATTTGCCACATTTCCCTGTATCCCATGGGCTTTTACTTTTCTGACCAGTCTGCCATGTGGGACCTTGTCAAATGCCTTACTAAAATCCATGTAGACAACATCCACTGCACCACCCTCATCAATCCTCCTTGTCACTTCCTCAAAGAATTCAATCAGATTTGCAAGGCATGACCTTCCCTGAACAAATCCATGCTGACTATCCCTGATTAAACCATGCCTTTCTAAGTGACAGTTTATCCTATCTCTCAGTATTGATTCTAATAGTTTGCCCACCATCGAGGTAAGACTGATCGGCCTATAATTGTTCGGCCTTTCCCTTGTACCCTTTTTAAACAATGGTACTATGTTTGCAGTCTTCCAGTCCTCCGGTACCTCCCCTGTATCTAGTGAGGATTGGAAAATGATCCTCAGAATATCCACTATTTCCTCCCTGGCTTCCTTCAATAGCCTAGGAAACAATCCAACCGGCCCTGGTGACTTATCAACTTTCAAGGATTCCAGTCCCTCTAGTACTTCCTCTCTCGTTATGTTTACCTTATCCAATATTTCACACCTCTCCTCTTTAACTACTACGTCCAGATCATCCCTTTCCTTTGTGAATACGGAGACAAAATATTCATTTAAAACCCTACCCACATCCTTTGCTTCTACACACAAGTTACCCTTATCATCCCTGATAGGCCCCACCTTTTCCTTAGCTATTCTCTTCTTCTTAATGTACTGATAAAACATCTTTAGGTTTTCTTTAATCTTACTAGCTAATATTTTTTCATGCCCTCTCTTTGCTTTCCTTATTTCCTTCCAAAATTCTCTTGATTCAGGAATTGTCCCCTTATTTGGAAAATTGCCAGTGTCATTCCACTATTTAAGAAGGGTGGGAGAAACCAGGAAATTATAGGCCTATTAATCTAATGTTTATTGTGGGGAAGTTATTAGAACCTGTCATAAGGGACAGAGTGACTGAGCACTTGGACAAACACAAGCTGATTAGAGATAGCCAGCATGGATTTGTAACGGGTAAGTCATGCCTAACGATCCCAGTTGAATTTTTTGAGGAGGTATCTAACCTGGTAGATGAAGGGGTGTCTATGGATGTTATTTATATGGACTTCCAGGAGGCATTCAATAAGGTTCCACACAAGAGACTGTCAGCAAAAATAAAAGCACATGGAATTAGGGGCTACCTTTTGACATGGGTAGGGTGTTGGTTAGGAGGTAGGAGACAGAGAGTAGGAATAACGGATATGTACTCCAATTGGCAGGATGTGACTAGATGCCCCCAAGAATCTGTACTGGGGCCTCAGCTTTTCACTATATTTATACATGACTTAGATGAAGGAATAGAGAGCTGTATATCTAAGTTTGCTGATGAAACTAAGTTAGGTGGCACAGTAAATAGTGTAGATGGGAGCAGAAAGTTGCAAAGGGACATTGAGAGATTAAGTGAGCGGGCAAAATTGTGGCAGATCGAAGTTCAATGTGGTAAAGTGTGAAGTCATCCACTTTGGACGTAAGAAAGATATTTTCTAAATGGTGAGAAGCTAGGAACTGTGGAGGAGCAGAGAGAATTAGAGGGTCCAAGTACAGAAATCACTAAAAACTAGTGGACAGATACAAAAAAAAAATTTTAAAAGGCTAATGGAATGTTGGCATTTATCCCAAGAGGGCTAGAATACAAAGGGATAGGAGTTATGCTTCAGTTGTACAGAGCTCTGGTTAGACCACATCTGGACTACTGGGTTCAGTTCTGGGCACTGCACCTCAGGAACGATATATGGGCCTTGGATGGGGTGCAACGCAGATTCACCAGAATGATACCAGAGCTAAAAGGGATAAATTATGAGGACAGGTCGCACAGACTAGGCTTGTATTCCTTTGAGTATAGAAGATTAAGAGGTACTTAAGATGATTAATGGATTTGATCTGGTGGGGGAGTCCAGAACAAGGGGACATAACCTTAAAATTAGAGCTCGGCCATTCAGGGGTGATGTCAGGAAGCACTTCTTCACACAAAGGGGAGTGGAAATCTGGAACTCTCTCCCCCAAAAAGCTGTGAGGCTGGGGGTCAAACGAAAATTTCAAACCTGAGATTGATAGATTTTGTTAGGCAAGGGTATTAAGGGTTACGGAACCAAGGCGGGTAAATGGAGTTAAAGTGCGGATCAGCCATGATCTAATTGAATAGCGGAACAAGCTTGAGGGGCTGAGTAGCCTCCTCCTGTTCCTATGTTTGCAAGATGCTCCCTTATTGTCAGATTATTAATTAATTCTGGCTTGTTACTCATTGCTAAATCTAGAATGGCCCATTCCCTTGTCAGTTCTAAAACATATTGGCACCAATATTTATGGGGAGGCGAGGAGCATATGGGGAGAAAAACCCGGCAAAACTGGGGAAGCAGAGGTCCTGCTCAGCTTAACGGCAGGACCTCATTAACATTATTTAGTTCCGTTTCCTGCCCAGCAGCCAGCCGAATGGACAGGCTGGTCGGTGGCCGAGAGAGAACACTGGCAGCAAGAGGCCGCAGTCGGGGACCCTCAGGGATAGTTCCCGGCAATCGGCGAGGGTGGGGGGGGGAGAAGTCAGGTAGCAATTGGGATGGTAGGAAGGTCGGGATGCGATCGGGGTGGTTGGGGTGGGGGAAAGAGAGGGGAGGCTGGCGATCTGGGCTGGGGAAGACCAAAGGCTTCCTTGAGGAGCTGAAGGGAACACTCCTGTTCTTCCTGGCCCACAAGGAGTGCTGAGAAAGGCACTTACCTTGTCGAGCTGGCAGCTTCCGCCTCCATTTCACTGCCAAATTCCCACGCAGCAACAGTCAATTTTAAATTGGGCTCCCAATTGCACTGTGGGAGTCCGATTTAAATATGTTAATTGAGTGTCCCATTTCCCCATGCACAACACTCGGACGCCCCGCTATCCACCGTGGTAAAAAAGGCAACGAGCGCATGCATGGTGCGTTGGGGTCCCTGTATTTAATTCTTTAACCCCCCCCCCCCCAACCCTCTCCCCCCCATTGTGGTGGGGAGGGTGTTAATATCGAGGCCATTGTTTCAGAAAACTGTCCTGAATACACTCTAAAAATTTACTGCCTGCACAATTTGAGCTTTTTTACATCTTCCAGTCTATGTGCAAATTAAAATATCGCATTCTATCCACTTCACCTTTGCTACAAGCTTCTCTGATCTCCGTATTTATACTTCACTGGTGTCAGGGGGTCTGTAGATAATTCTCACCACAATCTTGCATCCTTTGTTTCTTAATTCTACCCAGATTATTTCCACTGCCTGCTCACCTTTACTGATATCCTGCCTTTCACCTACAGTAGTATTCATAAAATTATAGAATCTTAGAAAATTTACAGCACAGAAGGAGGCCATTCAGCCCATAGTGTCCGCACCGGCTGAAAGTGAGCCACCCAGCCTAATCCCACTTTCCAGCACTTGGTCCGTAGCCTTGTTGGTCACGGCTCTTCAGGTTATCATCCAGGTACTTTTTTAAATGAATTGAGGGTTTCTGCTTCTACCACCCTTTCAGGCAGTGAGTTGCAGACCTCCACCACCCTCTGGGTGAAAAAACTTTTCCTCAGCTCCCCTCTAATCCTTCCACCAATCACTTTAAATCTATGCCTCCTGGTTACTGACCTCTCTAATAAGGGAAGTAGGTCCTTCCTATCCATTGTATCGAGGCCCCTCATAATTTTGTACACTTCAATTAAATCACCCCTCAGCCTCCTCTGTTCCAAAGAGAACAACCCCAGCCTATCCAATCTTTCCTCATAGCTAAAATTCTCCAGTCCTGGCAACATCCTCGTAAATCTCCTCTGTACCCTCTCTAGTGCAATTACATCCTTCCTGTAATGAGGTGACCAGAACTGTACACAGTACTCAAGCTGTGGCCTAACCAGTGTTTTATACAGTTTCAGCATAACCTCCCTGTTCTTATATTCTGTGCCTCGGCTAATAAAGGAAAGCATTCCATATCCCTTCTTAACCACCTTATCTATCTGTCCTGCCACCTTCAGGGATCTGTGGACATGCACTCCAAGGTCCCTCACTTTCTCTACACCTTTCACTATCCGCCCATTTATTGTGTATTCCCTTGCCTTGTTTGACCTCCCCAAATGCATTACCTCACACTTCTCCGCACTGAATTCCATTTGCCACTTTTCTGCCCACCTGACCAGTCCATTGATATCTTCCTGCAGTCTACAGCTTTCCTCCTCACTATCAACCACACGGCCAATTTTTGTTTCATCTGCAAATTTCTCAAACATGCCACCTACATTTAATTCCAAATCATTAATATATATCACAAAAAGCAAGGGACCTCGTACTGAGCCCTGCGGAACCCCACTGGAAACAGACTTCCAGTCACAAAAACACCCATCTACTGTTACCCTTTGCTTCCTACCACTGAGCCAATTTTGGATCCAACTCACCTCTCTCCCTTGGATCCCATGTGCCATGTGGCCCTTGTCAAAAGCCTTGCTAAAATCTATGTACACTACATCAAATGCATTACCCTCAGCGACCCTCGTTGTTACCTCCTCAAAAAATTCAATCAAGTTAGTCAGACACAACCTTCCCTTAACAAATCCATGCTGACTGTCCTTGATTACTCCGTGCCTTTCTAAGTGATGGTTTATCCTGGCCCTCAGAATTGATTCCAATAATTTGCCCACCACTGAGGTTAGGCTGACTGGCCTGTAATTACTCGGTCTATCCCTCGCTCCCTTTTTAAACAATGGTACAACGTTAGCAGTCCTCCAATCTTCCAGCACTGAGGATTGGAAAATGATGGTCAGAGCCTCCGCTATTTCCTCCCTTGCTTCTTTTATCAACCTGGGATACATTTCATCCAGTCCTGGTGATTGATCTACTTTCAAAGATGCTAATCCCCTTAGTACTTCCTCTCTCACTAAGTTTATCCCATCCAATATTTCACAGTCCTCCTCCTTAACTACAATGTCTGCATCGTCCCTCTCTTTTGTGAAGACAGACGCAAAGTATTCATTAAGAACCATCCCCACATCTTCCGCCTCCACACACAGGTTACTTTTTTGGTCTCTAATAGGCCCTACTCTTTCCTTAGTTATCCTCTTGCTCTTAATGTATTTATAAAACATCTTTGAGTGTTCCTTGATTTTACTTGCCAATATTTTCTCATGCCCTCTCTTTGCTTTCCTAATTTCCTTTTTAATTTCACCCCTGCACTTTTTATACTCCTCTAGGCTTTCTGTAGCATTTAGTTCTCGGTGTCTGACATAAGCTTTCCTTTTCTGTCTTATCTTACCCTGTATGCTCCTTGACATCCAGGGGGCTCCAGATTTGGCAGCCCCGCCCTTTTTCTTTGTGGGAACATGTTTACTCTGCACCCCTTGAATCTTCCCCTTGACAGCCTCCCACTGCTCTGACACTAATTTACCTTCAAGTAGCTGTTTCCAGTCCATTTTTGCTAAATCACTTCCTAGCTTAGTAAAATTGTCCTTTCCCCAACTGAGAACTTTTACTCCTGTTCTATCTTTGTCCTTTTCCATAACTATGCTAAAACTAACTGAATTATGATCACTACCACCAAAATGCTCTCCCACTGATACTCCTTTCACCTGACCAGCCTCAATTCCTAAAACTAATTCCAGAAATGCCCCCTCTCTTGTTGTCCTTTAACAATATTGTTCCTCCTCTTCCTTTCCCCATTTCCCTGACCTTGCTAAAGACCTTACAGTCTGGAATATTAAGGTCCCATTGCTGGCCAGTTTTAGCCAGGTCTCTGTAATGGTCACTGCATCGTACCCTTAGAGCTGAATCTGTGCTTCTAATTTGTTTGTTTTATTCCTAATGCTACATGCATTTGTGTGGAGAACTCTGATTTGGTCACCAGTCCCCACGCATCCCATTGGCTGATGGGATTATTCTCACACTTCTTAACTTATCACATTTTTTCAATTTATCAACATTCCTGTATTATTTATCTGATATATTATTAATTCCTCTACTATTATTGGAACTTGAATTATTTATACCTCATTTTCCATCAGAACTTTACTCCCTTCCCTTCTCTATCTCAACTTTAGGTTATCAGTTTTACCATTATTTCTAGCTGAACCCCCTACCCACTTTATTGGTTTAAAGTCCTTTCTACGGCCCTACTTATCCTTTCAGCGAGGACCTTGGTCCCAGCCCAATTCAGATGGAGCCCATCCTAGCGGCTTTCTGTCCCAGTACTGGTGCCCGTGTCCCATGAAATGGAACCCCTTCTTCCCACACCAATCTCTCAGCCATGCATTCACCTTCCTGATCTGTTTGTCCCTATGCCATTAGCACGTGGCTCGGGTAGTAATCCTCGAAATCCTGCCTTTTAATTTAGCTCCTAACTCCTGATATTCCCTCAGCAGGACCTGCTCCCTGTTCTTTCCTATGTCATTTGTCCTGACATGGACCACGACAATGGGATCTTCCCTCTCCTTTTCCAAATTCCTTTCCAGCCGCTTTGAAATATCCCTTACCCTGGCACCAGGTGGGCAAGACATCCATCGGGACTCTCGGTCACGACAGCAGAGGACACTATTTATCCCCTAATTATCGAATCCCCTATAACTAAAACCTTTCTATTCTTCTCCTCCCCCCCACCACCTTGAACTGCCTCCTGCTCCACAGTGCCATGGTCAGCATTCTGGCCATCCTTACCACAGCTTTTCTCCTTATTCCCACAAGTAGCAAGTACATCATTTCTGTTGGACAGGACCAGATTCTGTGGTTCCTCCTTCCCTGCCTCCACTAGGTTCCCTTTACCCTGATGACTGTCAGTCACATTCTCCTGTTCCTGTACCTGCCTCTCTCTGCGTGGTGTGACTGCAATAGTGACGGGTGTGTAATAGTGATGGGTGTGTAATAGTGAAGGGCACGCAATAATGTGAAGGGCGTGCAATAATGTGAAGGGCGTGCAATAATGTGAAGGGCGTGCAATAATGTGAAGGGCGTGTTATTATGAAGGGTTGTAATAATGTGGAGTGTGCATTATTGTCGGGTATGTAATAATGAGGAGTGTTTGTAATCATGAGGTTTAGTGTATTTTGTGAAACCTCTAATTTGAGTGATAACCATTACCAGATCTCTTGAGTTTCACTTCAATGGTAGACTGTTTACTGTTGCTAACATTCAGTGTGATAACTGCGGTGCCATAGTAAGCTTTCTTGATTTTTAAGGCTGTTTTGCCATCAGGGCAGAGGCCGGGAATCCTGAACTTCCCCTTCTCATCACAGACTGTTAGGATATTGTCCGAGTTGCCCCGAAGGTAGACAGTTGCCTTGGAGGCAGGAGCTCCATCTTGAAGATGTACAGAACCATAAAGTAGATGCTCCTCACACATGCATCTGCTGCACTGGGCATTCACACGACCCATAGAGCATTCCAGCTCACAACCTGCAACAAAGAGTTCAAAGCTGGAGATACTCAAATAACACACATCTGCTGTTAAAATACAAAAGGATCAGCATGTTCAAGAACAAAGAAAATATAATATTTCATATTTTCTATAGACAGAAAAATAATGCTTTCAGCAAATGAAGATATCTGTTCATTTACAATATTCAGCTCCTTAGAAGAGTGTAATTGTAGGGAGTTAGTACATTCACTGCAAATTCACCCCTTACAGAGGGGTCAGTGACCTGCTGCATTAGAGAGGGACGAGATTTTCTTCTTTCCTGCTGGGTTTTAAGCATTGCCAAAGCAGGGCACAGAGATGAGATGCTGGTGTGGAGGATTTCACATTGGAAACACCATCCATCAGATCGCCCATCAATTCATTTCAATGGAAGGAAAATCAGGTCATTTCAGTTACTGCTGCTTATTGCCCAGGTGGCAAAGAAGAAAATCTACTCCAGGGTAACAACAGGAGTCAGGACTACCCGATGTACATTACCCACTGAGTAAAGAGAGGGTAACTATAGGGGTGAGTGCTGTCTGTGTAGAACACCCATCTTATAGTAAGAGTACTGGAATCGATTAGTACCCTCTACGTGACATGGTGCTGCTAGATTTCTCCCCATGTGGAAAGTGGATAGGAAAGATATGCCGAGTAAATCTGAAATTGTGATGTTAGTTTGTATTTTCCGTTGGTGTTTCACAAAAGTTTTATCAAGTTTAATGGCCTAGAATTTCCTCAAAATAATTTACTCCGCTGTTGCCCCTTTAAAAAAAATGTGCCCATTCCAGAGGGAGTTACATACGAGTTTCCTGAGTACTGATTTGTATTCCCATTGATGCAGGCATCAGTGTAAAACGGGTGTAAGCAGCTGAACTGCCTGGAAACTTCTGTGCAACCTTTAAAAAGGTCAACCTGGGGGCCAGTGGGTCAGAGAGGGTCTGGACTTGTCTCTTTCATCCCACTCTCTAATACCTTGGCTTAGCAATATTATTATATAAGGATACAAGATGTTCAGGAAAATAGGGAAGGAAAGAAAGGAAGGGGGGATGGCAGTATTGATTAAGGAGAATATTGCAGTGCTGGAGAGAGAGGAGGTCCTGGAGGGATCAAGGACAGAATCTATTTGGTTAGAGTTAAGAAACAAAAGAGGTTACACTACTGGGTGTATTCTATAGGCCACCAACTAGTGGAAAGGATATAGAGGAGCGAATTTGCAGGGAAATTACAGAGAGGTGCAAAAGCTATAGAGTAGTGATAACGGGGGACTTCAACTATCCTAATATAGACTGGGATGATAACAATAAGGGGCAAAGAGGGGGAGGAATTTTTGAAATGTGTTCAGGAGAACTTTCTTGACCAGTACGTTTCTGGCCCAGTGAGGAAGGAGGCATTGCTGGACCTGGTTCTAGGAATAAGGCGGGCCAAGTGGAGTAAGTGACAGTGAGAGAGCATTTAGGGAGCAGCGATCATAGTATCAGAAGGTTTAGAATAGCTATGGAAAAGGACAAGGACCACTCTAAAGTAAAAATACTCAATTGGAGGAGGGCCAATTTCAGTGGGATGAGAACAGATTTGGCCCGGGTAAATTGGAATCAAACATTGGCAGGCAAAACAGTGGGCAGCCTTTATGGAGGAGATAGTTCCGGTACAGTCTAGGTACATTCCCATGAGGGAGGAAGGTTGGGCAACTAAAGCCAGAGCTCCCTGGATGACAAAAGCGATAGTGAGTAAGATGAAGTGGAAAAAAGGGGCGTATGACAGATGTCAGGTTGATAACACAAGTGAGAAACAGGCAGAATATAGAAAGTTCAGAGGGGAAATGAAAAAGGAAATAAGAGGGACAAAGACAGAGTATGAGAAAAGACTGGCAGCCAACATAAAAGGCAATCCAAAAGTCTTCTACAGGTATGTAAACAGTAAATAGGTAGTAAGAGGAGGGGTGGGGCCAATTAGGGACCACAAAGGAGATCTACTCATGGAGGCAGAGGGCATGGCCGAGGTACTAAATGAGTACTTTGCATCTGTCTTTACCAAGGAAGAAGATGCTGCCAGAGTCTCAGTAAAAGGATAGTTGAGATACTGGATGGACTAAAAATTGAAAAAGAGGTACTAGAAAGGCTGGCTGTACTTAAAGTAGATAAGTCACCCAGTTCTGGATGGGATGCATCTTAGGTTGCTGCGGGAAGTAAGGGTGGAAATTGTGGAGGTACTGGCCATAATCTTCCAAACATCCTTAGATATGGGGGTGATGCCAGAGGACTGCAGAATTGCAAATGTTACACCCTTGTTCAAAAAAGGGTGTAAGGATAAACCCAGCAACAAAAGGCCAATCAGTTTAACCTCGGTGATGGAGAAACTTTTAAAAATAATAAACCGAGACAGAATTAACGGTCACTTGGACAAGTGTGATTGATTAGAGAAAGCCAGCATGGATTTGTTAATGGCAAATCGTGTTTAACGAACTTGATAGAGTTTTTTGATGAGGTAACAGACTTGTGCTCCAGAACTAGCCGCACCTCTAGCCAAACTGTTCCAGTACAGCTACAACACTGGCATCTACCTGACAATATGGAAAATTGCCCAGGTATGTCCTGTCCACAAAAGACAGGACAAATCCAATCTGGCCAATTACCGCCCCATCAGTCTACTCTCAATCATCAGCAAAGTGATGGAAGGTGTGATCGATAGTGCAAGGACCACTTGGCTCCAGACCTCATTACAGCCTTGGTCCAAACATGGACAAAAGAGCTGAATTCCAGAGGTGAGGTGAGAGTGACATCAAGGCAGCAGTTGACTGGGTGTGGCACCAAGGAGCCCTAGTAAAATTGAAGTCAATGGGAATCAAGGGGAAATCTCTCCAGTGGCTGGAGCCATACCTAGCACAAAGGAAGATGGTAGTGGTTGTTGAAGGCCAATCATCTCAGCCCCAGGACATTGCTGCAGGAGTTCCTCAGGCCAGTGTCCTAGGCCCAACCATTTTCAGCTGCTTCATCAATGTCCTTCCCTCCATCATAAGGTCAGAAATGGGGATGTTCGCTGATGATTGCACAGTGCTCAGTTCCATAAGAACATAAGAAATAGAAGCAGGAGTCGGCCAATCGGCCCCTCGAGCCTGCTCCGCCATTCAATAAGATCATGGCTGATCTGATCCTAACCTCAAATCTAAATTCATGTTCAATTTCCTGCCCGCTCCCCGTAACCCCCAATTCCCTTTACTTCTAGGAAACTGTCTATTTCTGTTTTAAATTTATTTAATGATGTAGCTTCCACAGCTTCCTGGGGCAGCAAATTCCACAGACCTACTACCCTCTGAGTGAAGAAGTTTCTCCTCATCTGAGTTTTGAAAGAGCAGCCCCTTATTCTAAGATTATGCACCCCAGTTCTAGTTTCACCCATCCTTGGGAACATCCTTACCGCATCCACCCGATCAAGCCCCTTCACAATCTTATATGTTTCAATAAGATCACCTCTCATTCTTCTGAACTCCAATGAGTAGAGTCCCAATCTACTCAACCTCTCCTCATATGTCCGCCCCCTCATCCCCGGGATTAACCGAGTGAACCTTCTTTGTACTGCCTCGAGAGCAAGTATGTCTTTTCTTAAGTATGGAGACCAAAACTGTATGCAGTATTCCAGGTGCGGTCTCACCAATACCTTATATAACTGCAGCAATACCTCTCTGTTTTTATATTCTATCCCCTGAGCAATAAAAGCCAACATTCCGTTGGCCTTCTTGATCACCTGCTGCACCTGCATACTAACCTTTTGATTTTCTTGCACTAGGACCCCCAGATCCCTTTGTACTGCGGTACTTTCCAATTTCTCGCCATTAAGATAATAACTTGCTCTCCGATTTTTCCTGCCAATGTGCATAACCTCACATTTTCCAATATTGTATTGCATCTGCCAAAACTCCGCCCACTCACCCAGCCTGTCTATATCCCCTTGTAGGTTTTTTATGTCCTCCTCACTCTCTACTTTCCCTCCCATCTTTGTATCATCTGCAAACTTTGATATGTTACACTCGGTCCCCTCCTCCAAATCGTTAATATAGATTGTAAAGAGTTGGGGACCCAGCACCGACCCCTGCGGAACACCACTGGCTACTGGTTGCCAGTCTGAGAATGCACCATTTATCCCAACTCTCTGCTTCCTGTTAGATAACCAATCGTCCACCCATGCCAGAATATTACCCCCAATCCAGTGATTCTTTATCTTGAGCAATAATCTTTTATGTGGCACCTTGTCGAATGCCTTCTGGAAGTCCAAATACACTACGTCCACTGGTTCCCCTTTATCCACCCTGTACGTTATATCCTCAAAGAACTCAAGCAAATTTGTCAGACATGACTTCCCCTTCGTAAAGCCATGCTGACTTTGTCCTATTAAATTATGTTTATCCAAATGTTCCGCTACTGTCTCCTTAATAATAGACTCCAAAATTTTACCCACCACAGATGTTAAACTAACTGGTCTATAATTTCCAGCCTTCTGCCTACTACCCTTTTTAAATAAGGGTGTTACATTAGCAGCTTTCCAATCTGCCGGGACCTTTGTCGAGTCCAGAGAATTTTGGAAAATTATTACCAAAGCATCCACAATCCCTACTGCCACTTCCCTCAAGACCCGAGGATGTAAGCCATCAGGTCCAGGGGATTTACCCGCCTTGAGTCCCATTAATTTACTGAGTACCAATTCCTTAGTGATTTATTCGTATTTAGCTCCTCCCCGCCTCGTGCCCCCTATTTGTCCAGTGTTGGGATATTCTTAGTGTCCTCTACCGTAAAGACTGAAACAAAATATTTGTTCAGCATTTTTGCCATCTCCATGTTTCCCACCATTAATTTCCCGGTCTCATCCTCTAAGGGACCTACGTTTGCCTTAGCCACCCTTTTTCTTTTTATATAACTGTTCCATTCGCAACCCTCAGATAATGAAGCAATCCGTGCCCACATGCAGCAAGAGACAGCCTGACCATCTCCCCTTGACATTCAACGGCATTATCATCGCCGAATCCCCCACCATCAACATCCTGGGGGTCACCATTGACCAGAAACTTAACTGGACCAGCCACATAAATACTGTGGCTGCAAGAGCAGGTCAGAGGCTGGGTATTCTGCGGTAAGTGACTCACCTCCTGACTTCCCAAAGCCTTTCCACCATCTACAAGGCACAAGTCAGGAGTGTGATGGAATACTTTCCACTTGCCTGGATGAGTGCAGCTCCAACAACACTCAAGAAGCTCGACACCATAGAATCATAGAAAATAGGAGCAAGAGTAGGCCATTTGGCCCTTCAGGCCTGCTCCGCCATTCAAAATGATCATGGCTGATCGTCTAACTCAGTACCCTGTTCCCGCTTTTTCCCCATATCCCTTGATCCCTTTAGCATTAAGAAATATATCTATCTCCTTCTTGAATATATTTCATGACTTGGCCTTCGCTGCCTTCTGTGGTAGAGAATTCCACAGGTTCACCATCCTTTGAGTGAAGAAATTTCTCCTCATCTCGGTTCTAAATGGCATACCCCGTATCCTGAGACTGTGACCCCTGGTTCTGGACTCCCCAGCCATCGGGAACATCCTCCCTGCATCTAATCTGTCTCGGCCTGTTAGAATTTTATATGTTCAAATGAGATCTCCTCTCATTCTTCTAAACTCTAGTGAATATAGGCCTAGTCGACACAATCTCTCCTCATACGTCAGTCCTGCCATCCCAGGAATCAGTCTGGTAAACCTTCATTCCACTCCCTCCATGGCAAGGACATCCTTCCTCAGATAAGGAGACCAAAACTGCACACAATACTCCAGATGTGATCTCACCAAGGCCCTGTATAACTGCAGTAAGACATCCCTGCTCCTGTACTCAAATCCTCTTGCAATGAAGGCCAACATACCATTCGCCTTCCTAACTGCTTGCTGCACCTGAATGCTCGCTTTCAGCGACTGGTGTACAAGGACACCCAGGTCTCGTTGCACCTCCCCTTTATCCAATCTGTCACCATTCAGATAATAATCTGCCTTTCTGTTTTTACAACCAAAGTGGATAACCTCACATTTATCCACATTATACTGCATCTGCCATGTATTTGCCCACTCACCCAACTTGTCTAAATCACATTGGAGCCTCTTTGCATCCTCCTCACAGCTCACATTCCACCCCAGCTTTGTGTCATCTGCAAACTTGGAAATGTTACATTCAATTCCCTCATCCAAATCATTGATATATATTGTGAATAGCTGAGGTCCAAGCACTGATCCCTGCGGTACCCCACTAGTCACTGCCTGCCGGAAAAAGACCTGTTTATTCCTACTCTCTGTTTCCTTTCTGTCAACCAATTCTCAATCCATGCCAGTATATTCCCCCCAATCCCATGTGCTTTAATTTTGCACACTAACCTCTGGTGTGGGACTTTATCAAAAGCCTTCTGAAAATCAAAGTACACCACATCCACTGGTTCTCCCCTATCTATTTTACTAGTTACCTCCTCAAAAAACTCCAGTAGATTTGTTAAGCATGATTTCCCTTTCATAAACCCATGCCGTCCAAGTGTTCTGTTATCACATCTTTTATAAAAGACTCATCCAGGACAAAGCAGCCCACTTGATTGGCACCCCATCCACCACCCTAAACATTCACTCCCTTCACCACTGGCGCACAGTGGCTGCAGTGTGTACCATCCACAGGATGCACTGCAGCAACTCACCAAGGCTTCTTCGACAGCACCTCCCAAGCTCACGACCTTTAGCACCTGGAAGGTCAAGGGCAGCAGGCACATGGGAACAACACCACCTGCACGTTCCCCTCCAAGTCACAATCCATCCCGACTTGGAAATATATCGCCGTTCCTTCATCATCGCTGGGTCAAAATCCTGGAACTCCTAACAGCACTGTGGGAGAACCTTCACCACACGGACTGCAGTGGTTCAAGAAGGCAGCTCACCACCACCTTCTCAAGGGCAATTAGGGATGGGCAATAAATGCTGGCCTTGCCAGCGGCGCCCACATCCCATTAACGAATTTTAAAAAAGAGGGTTGATGAGGGCAATGCACGTGATGTGGTATATATGGACTTTCAAAAGGTGTTTGATAAAGTGCCGCACGGTAAGCTTATCATCAAGATTGCAGCCCGTGGAATAAAGGAGGCAGTAGCAACATGGTTACAGAATTAGCTAAATGACAGGAAACAGAGAGTAGTGGGAATGGTTGTTTCTCGGACTGGAGGGAGGTGTACAGTGGTGTTCCCCAGGGGTCGGTGCTGGGACTACTGCTTTTCTTGATTTTTATTAATGACTTGGACTTGGGTGTACAGGGCACAATTTCAAAATCTGCAGATGACACAAAACTTGGAAGGGTAGTGAGCAGTGAGCAGGATAGTGATAGACTTCAAGAGGATATAGACAGGCTGGTGAAATGGGCGGTCATGTGGCAGATGAAATTTAACACAGAAAAATACGGTGATACATTTCAGTAGGAAGTACAAAGAGAGGCAATATAAACTAGAGGGCACAATTCTAAAAGGGGTACAGAACAGAGAGATCTGGGGGTATATGTACACAAATCGTTGAAGTTGGCAAGGCAGGTTAAAAAAATATACGGGATCCTGGGCTTTACAAATAGAGGCATAGGGCTCAATTTTAAAACCGAGCCGGGAAGGGAGCAGGAGGTCAAAATGAGGAAGGGAAACCCATTAGTATGGGTTTCCCAGACTTCCTTACGATTATGACGTAAGGACGTTGTTTATTTTTTATTGTCGGTTTCCCGTCCGACTGACCGGCCTGATTGACAGACTGGTCTCAGTTGGATGGGAGACTAACCAGGGAGAAGACGTGTTCAAGTAAGTCAGCAGGTAAGTCTTTGTTTGTATGGACGGGGGGAGCACGGGTGGGCAGGGGGGCATGGGGGCATGGGTGGGCTTAAGTTGGCATGGGTGGGCATAGTTGGCACGGGGGTCATGAGTCATGGGGGAGGGATCGGGGGTCAGTCACAGTGGGGGGGTGTTGGGATCGGGGGTCTGTGATCATTGAGGGGGAGGATCAGGGATCGGGGCGCAGGGGTGGGAAGTTTGGGGGTCGGGGGTGGGAGGATCGGGGGTCTGCGACCATTGAGGTGGAGGACTGGGGGTCGGAGAACCGGGGGTCGAGGGTGGGGGGGGGGGGGGGGGGTGGTGACCGTGATCGTTGGGGAAGGGGTCAGTGCAGGTAGGCTTGTTGGGCCTGGGCAAAGCACTCCTGCTCCTTTGGGCTCACCTTCTGTGCCTTTCTAGGCACATATCTGTTAGTCTCGGGCCTTCTTGCCTCCTTTCACGAGGCGTAAAACAGAAGGCCCAGGAATCCCATCCCTCCAGGTTTGAAATCGGGAAGTCCAGAAAAATGGAGGCCCGAAGACCCCTTGAAAGGTTTTAAGGCCCGACCTGCCTCCTGGGAGCGAGTTAGTTGCCTGCCCTTCTGCCTGCCCTGGTGAAAACCGGAAATGGGCGAGTTGGAGGCGGGTTTGAAATGGTGGCAATTTTCAATGCCCCCCTGCCCTCAATCCACCCGTTTTTCATTTTTAAAATTGAGTAATGGAGTACAAAAGTAACAAAGTTATATTGAACCTTTATAAAACACTGGTTTGGTCACAGCTGGAGCATTGTGTCCAGTTCTGGGCACCGTACTTTAGGAAAGAGGGTGCAGAAGAGATTGACTAGGATGATTCCAGGGATGAGGGACTTCAGTTATGTGGATAGACTGGAGAAGTTGGGGTTGTTCTCCTTGGAACAGAGAAGGTTGCGAGGAGATTTGATAGAGGTGTTCAAAATCATGACAGGTCTAGACAGAGTAGATAGAGAGAAACTGTTCCCATTGGTGGAAGGGTCAAGAACCAGAGGGCATAGATTGGCAAAAGAACCAAAGGTGACATGAGGAAAAACTTTTTTACACAGCGAGTGGTTGGGATCTGGAATGCACTGCCCGAGGGGGTGGTGGAGGCAGATTCAATCATGGCCTTCAAAAGGGAACTGGATAAGTACTTGAAGGGAAAAAAAATTGCAGGGCTACGGGGATAGGGCGGGGGAGTGAGACTAGCTGGATTGCTCTTGCATAGAGCTGTTGCAGACTCAATGGGCCGAATGGCCTTCTTCCATGCTATAACCTTTCTATGATTCTATTTTACTGGTACAGAATTATGACCACTCAAACAACTCCATCTGTACCCAGAAGGGCCCCACCCAGGAGAAGAACATTAAACATCGCTGGTGTGAACCTCCCAGCCCCTGAATGAGAATTAAGGCGAGAGGCACAGACTCCTGGGTGTGAATATCAGCAATCCGCCAGGAATATAACTCATGATGCCTGGAGGGAGCTCACACATTCAACTAGAGCCAACTATTTCATCCCCGGGGCTACAGACCAGTGCTGCAAAAAACTGAACGTCACCAGGGCAGGAAAGATAACACACTGGGCACCAACACACTCCACACCCTCTTAAAGCAACACACAACTAACCCTTCACAGTATACCGTGGTTAACTCTGTATCATGCACTAAGGAATACCCAGCTCCCCTAGAGCCAAGAACTGGCATACACAACTTAAAACTCTTCCTCCACTTTAACAGCCTCATACCCGCATCTCTTACTTCACCTCTTCCATGCCACTTGAAGCACACTCCTCTACAGCCAGCCTTATGCTCATTTACTTTATCTTGCTCACCAAGGGTAGGCCACCGCGGGGGGGCATTTCCACCTTGAAACCCTCACTCCCTTCGAGGACAAGGCCATGGAGCTTTTGGGCACTCACTTGGCCCTTGTGGTGCCAGGTTAGTGACTGAGCTCCTGTACAGTCTCACTGGAAACCCTGTGAAGCACCAGACACAACTTTCCATCCCCTTCTCTGTCTCCTTAATCCCAAGGAGGTCATTCTCACCCTTTTTGCCTTCTACCCTCACTTCCTGTAGATCCACCACAGCAATGAGCAGCACAGGAGGAGGAAGATGATGATGAGGAGGCAGCTAGGGAGACATTTCTGCTTTGTTGTATATGACGATCATGAGGAAGAGGAGACTAAGAAGTGGATACCTTCTCCATCATTACCCGTCATCCTCTGCCCCTTCCCCTGCCAACTCAGCACCTACGTCTCGTTTCCTTGTGCAGGCATCAGCTCAGAAACTTTCATCTGGGGGTAATTAGATAGTGAGAATGTGGGACTGTGTGATCCAAAGAGTATGAGGTAATTGGAAGAGTGGGGAATGGGTGAGGATGTGCCTCCTTCCCAGTGGAGAACTCAAGGGTAGTCACCTGAGAAGTATGTTCAAGCAACATCATTCCACTGTGCAGGCTCTATGAGGATGTGCGGCAACTGATAGGGTGCGACCCTCGAGTCTACAGCTCTCCTTTACAGCAACATCTGAGAGGTTTCTCTTCCTTGCAGGAATCAGTGCAATGGGTAACAGTTTCACTGGGATCTGCAGCAGGTCCCTGGCTAAGAAGCAGTCAGGGCCCAGTGAAATGGCGTGAGTCTACCTGCCTGATAATGTAGCCCAACACCCCCCACCTCTCAGGACAGCAGCACACGTCAGGCCTCATGCCAGGCGGAGGTGGCACCAGGCTGCCCAGGAACAAGCTCTAGAGAGGCAGCCAGCAGCAACAGCTTCCTGCCAGGATTAAGCTGCCATGAGACCAGAGCCACCTCAAGCCCATGAGCACGCACTGCCAGCCACCTTCTGCGATCCAGGCCCTCAAGGAGCACTAGAATAGGTGACAGAAAGATGTGTGTGTTAACCAGAGGAGGCAGAGTGTTAAGAATAGTGTGATTATTTGTTTGCACTTTGCAATTATAGTATTAAATTAGACTGCACACTGACATGGCATTTTGTTACACATGGAGATTACAATCATACAGGAAAGGGTGCACTTGTTTGGTGTTGACTGATTCATTGAGGTGATAATTACTGGCACGATCATGTGGGGCAAAGAGGCCTGATGTGCTGTCTTGTGGTAGGATGGGTAGTCGATTGAGGGAATTACTCTTCATTTGCAAGGGGGGGAAAGAAGGTCAGGCTGTGGGGTTCAAAGAAGACTGATTTAGGCAGGACGTTTGAGAGATCAGTCGCTTTATGCTCCTTGCAGCAGTCAGCCAGGACTCCTCAGAATGCAGGTCACCCCGGTGGTCAGCTCCATGTAGTTTTGAATCCACCAGAGCCTGGGCCTCCTGCTCAGCGATGTTATGGAACTGCCCTTCCTGAATGGCAAAGCTATGAAGAGCACAGCAGGCCCTGGTTCTGGACACGATCTGCAGCACACCTGTACAGGCAGCAAAAGCAAACTTTCAACACCCCTATGGTTCTCTCGATCCAGCCTGGTAGCTGCACGTGCCTCACCATAAGGCCATCAGCCACGGGAGCAGGGCTCAGCTTTGTCGCCCAGAACCCATCAGTGGATCTGATTCTCTTCCCCGAACAGGTCAGGGGGGTCCCGAATGCCAAAGGGTGAAGGCATCAGGGCAACTTCCTGCATATGGGTGAATGCTCTGATTGTTGTCACACACTATCTAGACACCGAGGGAGTGGAATCCATTACTGCCTGAAACGATCCTGAGCCATAGAAGGTGAGGGCAGCAGTGACCTTCATAGCCAGAGAGCATTTGAGCAAATGAGTTTGGCTCCCTACAGCAGGTCATACAGATTTTCCATTGCATCTTTAACGAAGTGAACTTTTCTTATGCAGAGTTCCTCATGTGACCTGTGCTGCCTGAATATTCTTTGGTGAGGAGGGGGATGTAGTATCACACCCTCTTCCTTCTTGAGCTCTTCCTCCATGATAATGGTATAGAGTGGTATGCCTATAGGAAAAGCCAAACTTTCCCCTGAGATGTCCTGACTGCAGAGGGGTGTGGGAAGGGGAGGGGACTGAAAACCTTCCAGTAGGCCGACCCTCTGAGATGCAGTCAGAATTAATTGTAGGTCTTAGCAGAAAAAAATGCAAAATAAGAAGGGTTCATAAAGTGCTTCCAAGCTGCAGAAATCCCCCCATAGGTTTCCAGACTCTTGAAGATAACTTCAGCCTTAATCAAGAGCTCCTGCACCTCAGTCTAACTTACTCAGAGTGCATTAGTAGTGCAAACCCAGGAAACTTGCAGCTCCTGTGCCATTGACCCTCAGTCTGAAATTTACACATGAAGCCAGCAGAGGGTCTGTGGGCAAATCGCAGGAAGGCTCAAAAAGCATGAGGAAACTTAGGGGAAGCATTTTAGAGGTGCACAAGTGGATAAAATGGCCTCCACCCAAATTTCCTCACTAAAATTAATTCCTGCAGCGTTCTTGCAGGTAAATACACCTATACGGCAAGGAAATTCACCCCAACATGTAGATATATTGACTGGGACAAATTTGATGTTTTGAAACAAAATAATATTTTGACAGTTTTTATGAATTCTTTAGAGAAGTAAGAGATGGGGATAGGAATCTTGAAAATTCAAACTGATTTTGAACAAAAATCTGGAGTATCATGAAAAAAATGTAGGATAATCTACAGATTGACTTGGCAAACAAAATAATCTGAATGGAATTTCATCCCAAAATGATATTACTACCTACTATTTAGGGAATGAGATTTTTTCCCAAGCCTGCATTAGAGTAAAGAATGAGTGACTCAGACAAACGGACATTAAACATTACCAGCTGGCTGCTCATCCCCACGACTTCTCACTGGAATGCTGAGTGACCAGGCAGCAGTTGGTGGAGGAGCTGTGAGCAGAACACAAATAGGAAAATAGCAGTCAACAGAAAGTAATAAATGGAAGCACAGGATCAGCAGCCAATAAAGAAGCAAACTTGGGCGCAGTGTTAGTGACCGGCGGAGATGGGCCATGTTTACTTTGACTATAGTTGATGAGTAGTCATTGAAATGAAAAATGATGGACAGTGGCTGGAATAATCCAGGCATGACTGTACTTTGACTTCCTTTCTTGTAAACCATACTTGCTATCTGCTTTGTTGTTCTAGTTAGCCTGTAGCCTGTGACGGTCCTTAAACTGGATAGTGCCTAGCAGCAGGCCAATACTACACAATACTGGTGACACTTCTGCCACCAATCACTGGGTTGGATTAATTTGTTTGCTTGTTTCTAAAAACACTTTCTACCTTTTACGCAAATTATTCAATGCCAGTGTGACTTATGTTTCCAGACAGACACAGCACTGGACCAGTGCACTGTGAATCACTCCTAGGATAAATATTCAGACAGACACAGCACTGGACTATTTTACACCAAGCAGCATTGGATCTCCATTCCAATCAGAACCATCCACTAACATAAGATTTCCACTATCTCTATTCTCTATCCTTAGTTCCTGCAGATAGACCCAATAAAAATGTCCCAAATTCATGGAATTCAACCCAGGGTTCTAAAGCTGAAACAACGATGGTTAGTAACAGTTTTTCTTAATGATTCTGTGTCTGCCTTTCCATTCAACATGGCTTCAATGCCTGGAGTCCAATATAGTTTTGTTTTGACTGAGTCATTAAGGACACCAAGGCAATAGTGACATGGATCTGGCTTTGAATGCAGCTGCTGTATGACACTATTCTGATTTAGATGCTGCTAGCAGTAAACAGCACAAAAATCATCCACTGCGAGTGGCCTTTTGGAACAGATCCTCCAGAGACAACAGCTGGGTTTGTATGGGATACAGCATTAAGGCCAGAGTCAAGCAAATGTCATCTTTGATAAAATAGGCTAGACCACATCTTTAGCATCAGTCATATTCATTGTGATAGGTCTGCCCACCTTTCATTATTGATTACAATTAAAATGGGGTTACTGCTTTGATGGAGCATGATTGTTGTTGCATACAATGGATGGCAACAGTCACACTGCATGTTTGATTGGTAAGGAAAGGGAGAGGTGCCATGGAAATTAACATAAACCTGATGAGTGTCTTAGTTTGGCTTCAGCATTGTAAAGGGGATGGGTGCCAAGTAGGATAATTAGAATCCACTGATTGGCTTAATTTGTCTCCAGTGATTTAGGATAATTTCAGAAATGTTCTATTTCATTCCTGAAGCAGATAAATATTTCTGTTGTAGCTAACCATGCCTCGCTGCGGTCCCTCACACGGCGACACATTTAAAACATTAAAGATGCTATTTGCACATACTTGCACAAGGCGGTCCTTTGCACATCCTCCCCTCCTCCACAGGTCCAGGGCACTGCTGTTCCCAATGTTGGTTGTGTGTGGAGCAGGTCCGTCGGCGTGTCTGTACTCCTGTCTGATCACAGGGTGCGGTACAAGAGCCCCAGCCTGACCACTGGGACCAGAAACCCTGAGCTACGGCAGATATGGATCCTGAGAAAATGATCAAGAATTTGTTTAGTTTCTGAATTGTTGACCTGGAATATTAAAAGGTATTTCTTCCCATTTTTAATTTATTTTCTTTCACTTTCTCCTTTTGTCTGCTCACATCATGAATCATTCCCTAGCCAATAGATTGGAAAGTCAATCTGCTACTAGGATTCTACTAAAGTTGCTATTGAGCCAGTCACTGGGAGCCACAATACAGGGATGAAAATCGAGCAGATTCTGCAACAGTCAGGTAATCTGCTTACTGCCCAAGCGCCAAAGTTGCAAATTACTCCTAATGGTCATAAAATTCCACGAATGGTGATCACAATAGTCACACCAGGATTACACTTGACAGTGCTCTCCAACACGAAGCTCTCTGTAGTACATGAGTACAATTGGAGGGCACTTCATTTGCATGAGGCATGTGAGCACAAGTACCACATGGGGTGCTTCTTTGACATCTGCCTATCCCATGTGCCAGGAAATTGGTGGCTGCCCACTCATAGGAGGGTGATTACCCAGGTCCCAGGTCCCCGGCCCTACCATCAATTGGTCCTCACACAAGGAGGACAATTCAGCAAGTCAATCTATTTTAAAATTTTCCTCTTTGTGACTCCAGGTGCTTGCTAGGCCTGGGCTATTGGTGGGGCCAGCGTGTTCCCTTGGGGAGACTGGTTCTCCTCATCTTTCTCAACCAGGTCACCACCAGGTCACCATTCAGGGGCAGGAGCAGCAACTTCTGCTTAAAGAGTCCCTGCCACTGGCCTGTCATTTGCCTTGTAAGGGGCAGACACAAGGCAATGCGGAAAGTGGCTGAAATGACGAAGACTCGATGTAATTGTGTCTCCCCCATTTCCTTGAGAGTTTTGTTGTGGTGTTTAATTGTATTTTGTATCATATTTTGTATCACCATTTGTTTAATATAATTGTATTACTTACAACTAGTTGCAAACTACGAGAACAAGTTTGATAGAACTTTGTTATCAACAAGTAAGACAGAAAGCAGAAGGCCAGAGATGCATAGATCTGCAGGTGTCTGTTTAAACTCGTTGGAACAAGCAGATGAGTGAACTGTAGCACGACTTACATCTTGACTAGCCAGAGGCATCCAGCATTGCAATCACAAGGGCTACCAACAGAAGATATTTTCCCAGGTCGAATTTGGTCACTTTGAGTGTTGATTAACTATAACAATGATATTCATGCCAACCAAATAAATAAGATTTGATCAATAAATTTGCTGAGAGGAAACAAACAGATGTTGTTTTATGAGATACAGTGGTCTGGTATGGTGGTCTTTCGATATGAACTAGGATTACAGTTGATAGCTGGACTCTCAGGATCCAATTTTATAAATTAACCATTTCATACCTTGAATACTTTCACCAACCTCCTGCTGAAGTTATGGTGAGACTGGAACTCCTAGAGAATTTCATGGCCACTATCGTCTCCAACCCCCCCACCCCTCAAATCATAACCGCACTCTTCTTCCTCGCTAATTTAACCTGGGATCCTCTCCCCCACCTCAGACCTAGTTGTGTTAGTATTCTTTTTCCACTCTTCCCCCATTCAAGCTGATACTCTATCTTCCCAACTCACAGTGGCACTCTCACTCCCCCACTTCAAATCGCCCCTCATCTCTAAAGCATTGCTCCCAGCTTCTCTCAGAGATCTGATTATACAACTGCCCTCTTCCCTCTCTCTTTCATTAATAACCATTTATTCCCTTCCCTTACCCTTTCATTTTTCCCTTCTCTTTTTCCTTCACCCAAGCAATTCCACCCGTGCAGTGTCAGGAATGCTCAATAAATTCAATTAATGTAATCATACCAAAATGTTTTCCTTATCTAATAAAAAAGTGACTTCTCCTAGTCTTGAAGAAAATTAACCTTTATATAAAATAACAAAGTTCTTTTGAGGAAAATTGAAAGTTTTTAAAAGCTACATTTCAGCAACTCCTTTGTTTTATTAAACACTAAAAACTCTAGTTCTCAGAAGCCATCAGCTCCTCTTAAAATTTTTCTGCCTCCAATTTTGTGCACAATCAAAAGTGGAAGAAAAAAATTGGTTCTATCAGCCTTCAGTTTTCCTTCCAACTGATATGCTTGGTTCATGTTGATATGTTCTTTTCATTAGGATTGGAAATTAAGAACATAAGAAATAGGAGCAGGAGTAGGCCTCTCTAGCCTTCTCTGCCATTCAATCAGATCATGGCTGATCGTTGACCTCAACTCCACTTTCCCACTTGATCCCCATATCCCTTGATTCCCCTAGAGTCCAAAAATCTATCCATCTCAGCCAGGAATGGAATATAAAAGTAGAGATTTTTGCTACAGTTGTACAGGGCATTGGTGAGACAACATTTTTTTTTTATTCGTTCACGGGATGTGGGCGTTGCTGGCATGGCCAGCATTTATTGCCCATCCCTAATTGCCCTTGAGAAGGTGGTGGTGAGCCGCCTTCTTGAACCGCTGCAGTCCATGTGGTGAAGGTTCTCCCACAGTGCTGTTAGGAAGGGAGCTCCAGGATTTTGACCCAGCGACGATGAAGGAACGGCGATATATTTCCAAGTCGGGATGGTGTGTGACTTGGAGGGGAATGTGCAGGTGGTGTTGTTCCCATGTGCCTGCTGCTCTTGTCCTTCTAGGTGGTAGAGGTCGCGGGTTTGGGAGGTGCTGTCGAAGAAGCCTTGGCGAGTTGCTGCAGTGCATCCTGTGGATGGTACACACTGCAGCCACAGTGCGCCGGTGATGGAGGGAGTGAATGTTTAGAGTGGTGGATGGGGTGCCAATCAAGTGGGCTGCTTCATCTTGGATGGTGTCGAGCTTCTTGAGTGTTGTTGGAGCTGCACTCATCCAGGCAAGTGGAGAGTATTCCATCACACTCCTGACTTGTGCCTTGTAGATGGTGGAAAGGCTTTGGGAAGTCAGGAGGTGAGTATTTAGAATACTGACATCAAGGCAGCATTTGACCAAGTGTGGCACCAAGGAGCCCTAGTAAAATTGAAGTCAATGGGAATCAGGGGGAAATCTCTCCAGTGGCTGGAGTCATACCTAGCACAAAGGAAGATGGTAGTGGTTGTTGGAGGCCAATCATCTCAGCCCCAGGAGATTGCTGCAGGAGTTCCTCAGGGCAGTGTCCTAGGCCCAACCATCTTCAGCTGCTTCATCAATGACCTTCTCTCCATCATAAGGTCAGAAATGGGGATGTTCGCTGATGATTGCACAGTGTTCAGTTCCATTCGCAACCCCTCAGATAATGAAGCAGTCCGTGCCCGCATGCAACAAAACCCGGACAACATTCAGGCTTGGGTTGATAAATGGCAAGTAACGTTCGCGCCAGATAAATGCCAGGCAATGACCATCTCCAACAAGAGAAAGTCTAACCACCTCCCCTTGACATTCAACCTTGGCATTACCATCACCAAATCCCCCACTATCAACATCCTGGGGGTCACCATTGACCAGAAGTTTAACTGGACCAGCCTATAAGAGCAGGTCAGAGGCTGGGTATCCTGTGGCGAGTGACTCACCTCCTGACTCCCCAAAGCCTTTCCACCATCTACAAGGCACAAGTCAGGAGTGTGATGGAATACTCTCCACTTGCCTGGATGAGTGCAGCTCCAACAACACTCAAGAAGCTCAACACCATCCAGGACAAAGCAGCCCACTTGATTGGCACCCCATCCACCACCTTAAACATTCACTCCCTTCACCACCGGCGCACTGTGGCTACAGTGTGTACCATTCACAGGATGCATTGCAGCAACTCGCCAAGGCTTCTTCGACAGCACCTCCCAAACCCGCGACCTCTACCACCTAGAAGGACAAGAGTAGCAGATACATGGGAACAACACCACCTGCACATTCCCCCCCAAGTCACACACCATCCCGACTTGGAAATATCTCACCGTTCCTTCATCGTCGCTGGGTCAAAATCCTGGAACTCCCTTCCTAACAGCACTGTGGGAGAATCTTCACCACACGGACTGCAGCGGTTCAAGAAGGCGGCTCACCACCACCTTCTCAAGGGCAATTAGGGATGGGCAATAAATGCTGGCCTCGCCAGCGGCGCCCACATCCTGTGAACGAATAATAAAAAAAGATTTGGTCTCCTTATTTACGAAAGGACATAATTGCTTTAAAGATGGTTCAGAGAAGGTTCACTTGACTGATTCCTGGGATAAGGGGGTTATCTTATGAGGAAAGGTTGGATAAGTTGGGCCTGTATACATTGGGGTTTAGAAGAATGAGAGGTGGCCTTATTGAAACATATAAGATCCTGAGGGGACCTGAAAGGATAGATGCTGAGAGGATGTTTCCCCTTGTGGGAGAGACCAGAACTAGGGGACACAGTTTAAAAATAAGTGGTCTTCCATTTAAGACAGAGATGAGGAGGATTTTTTTGTCTCAGAGGGTCGTGAATCTGTGGAATTCCTTTCCCCAGAGAGCGGTGGAGGCAGGGTCATTGAATATTTAAGGCTGAGTTAGATAGATTCCTGATTAACAAGGGAGTCAAAGGTTATAGTAGGTAGACGGGAAAGTCGGGTTTAGGTCACAATCAGATCAGCCATGGTCTTATCAAATGGCAGAGCAGGCCCGAGGGGCCAAGTGGCCTACTCCTGCTCTTAATTCATATGTTGAATATAATCAATGATTCAGCATCCACAGCCCTCTGGGGTAAAGAATTCCAAAGATTCACAATCCTCTGCGTGAAGAAATTCCTCCTCAACTCAGTCTTGAATGGCTGCCCCCTTATCCTGTGACTATGACCCCTAGTTCTAGACTCTCCAGCCAAGGGAAACAATCTCTCAGCATCTACCCTGTCGAGCCCCCTCATAATCTTATATGTTTCAATGAGATCACCTCTCATTCTTCTAAACACCAGAGTGTTTCGGCCCATTCTACTCAATCTCTCCTCATAGATTAATTCCTG